>NW_027251866.1:0-35401 GCF_044704955.1 Pristiophorus japonicus
GTAGCTGCACCGGCACGCCTCTCGCCGACCCCGGACTCGCGCTGCTCCGAGCTCCCGCCTCCTCGACTGACTGCTCGAACTGCTCGACTCCCGCTGGCCTTTATAGGCCTCTCGCCGACCCCGGACTCGCGCTGCTCCGAGCACCCGCCTCCTCGACTGACTGCTCGAACTGCTCGACTCCCGCTGGCCTTTATAGGCCTCTCGCCGACCCCGGACTCGCGCTGCTCCGAGCTCCCGCCTCCTCGACTGACTGCTCGAACTGCTCGACTCCCGCTGGCCTTTATAGGCCTCTCGCCGACCCCGGACTCGCGCTGCTCCGAGCTCCCGCCTCCTCGACTGACTCCAGTTGATCCAGTTGATCACCTGGGCATTTTTAAAATATGGCTTCGCCGGGCTGGAGTTATATTACATGCAGTGTGAAATCTAAGTCTGTTAAGTGCTTGTCATGCCAAATATCTGTGAAGATTTAACATTAATTAATAATATATATATATTTTTTTGTGATAGCGCATTGCTAAGGAGTTGCAGGAACTGCTGGAGTGGCTGATGGGAGCTCCTGCTGGATTGAAGATGAACAAAGCACTAGACGAAGTACTGGGACGTTTCTTCCTTTATCACATCCATCTTTGGATAAGTAAGTCATTCTGTGTACCAGTTCCTCTGAAATTGCCACCTTGCCTACAGAACTGTGATTGCACTTCAAAAGTAAGTGGTTTGGGATGTGTTCAATGAGAGGTGATTTCATTGAAACACAGTAAATTCTTAAGGGGCTTGACAGGGTTATTGCTGAGAGGCCTGGCCAAGCAGGCTGAGTGGCCCCCGGCCTGCGAGCACCATCGGAGCAGGCCGGGGTGCGGAAGGAGCGGCGTGGAGGCATACCACTCTAGGGAGCAGCACGTGCTGGAGCAGGAGAGCAACAGCAATGAAAAGGGGCGTCACCAAGATCCAGTTCGGTGATTGGAGAGTGGCAGATACAGCAGGAGCGGCGAGGTCGGAGTGAAGGAGCGGCGAGAGATTGTAGAGAGGCGTGAGTTCGGGGCCCAGGAAAGGTGAGGGCCCAGGGGCATCACGGGCCAGCCCACACTGCGATGTGTGCATACTAGGTCCGTGCAGCAGAGCTGGTCTCCAGTCGTCTTGGTTAATCCTTGCGACTGGACCAAAACCTAGCTCTGTCCAGCCCATGTGGTGGCTGGTGTGCAATGGCCACCACAAGTTTTAAAAAAAAAATTCACGCACAGGCATCTTCCACCTTTCAAGATTTAGTTCAGGACCTGGAATGTTGGGTCCTTCATTGAAACACCTGTGAACTTCTTGACGTGGAAGCAAGTTATCCTCGATTCGATATGATGATGCTGGGAGGATGTTTCCCCTGTCTGATGTGTCTCGAACCAGGGGCCACAGTCTCGGAATAAGAGGTCGACCATTTAGGACTGAGATGGGGAAAAATGTCTTCACTCAAATGGTTGTGAATCTTTGGAATTCTCTACCCCAGAGGGCTGTGGTTACTCAGTCGTTGCAAAAGTGGAGTTGAGGTAGATCATCAGCCATGATCTTATTGCATGGTGGAACATGTTCAAGGGGTCGTATGACCCTGCTCCTATTTCTTATGTTTGATTTTGTCCTTGTGTCTAAAGCCAAGATGGTTTAGATTTTTACAGTCATTAGCTAACAAAATCCAAATTCCTTGAACAAAAAGCAAAAGCTCTGTAAATCTGAAACAAAAAGCAAAAGTACTGGAAACCCTCAGCAGGTCAGGCAGCATCTGTGGAGAGAACACCTTTTGTCAAAACACTTTGTTCTCTCCACCAATGCTGCCTGACTGGATGAGGGTTTTCAGTATTTTCTGGTTTTCTAACACATTTCCCTGATATAATTTGAAAATCCTTCTTGCTTAGCGCTTTAAATTTCTAAACAAGTACAATTTCATTGGACCAAACATATTGGAACCAGTGTAGTTTTAGTTGCACAGAATAAATTTTGTTTAAGTAACTTCGTGTTTTTATATGTAATTTTGCTGAGTTTTTCCTCTCTGCACCATTTTGGTTACTGTATTGGCAATTTCAGTTATAGTTAAAAATAATAATCACACTGATTGCAACCTCTCATCTGTATGATGATAAAACTAGCGATTCATCAAAACAAAATTTCAAGAAACTGCTAGTCTTAAGATAGCAAATTTACTATGGCTCCAGAATTGTAAAAGCTAAGTTGATAGCAGGAATAACATTACCAGCTACAACATTACTCTATTTGTACGATTACAACGTTTCATGAGGTTTTTATACTTGTTACATTTTGAGGTTGAAATGACTTTTGAACAGTCTTGGGGCAAAAGAGCTATGTTCCTTACCATAGAATCATAGAAATTTATGGCACAGAAAGAGGCCATTCAACCCAGCATGTCTGTGCCCAGCAAAAAAGAGTTATCTTGCCTAATCCCACTTTCTAGCTCTTGGTCCATAGCCTTGTAGATTACTGCACTTCAAGTGCACATCCAAGTACTTTTTAAATGTTGAGTGTTTCTGCCTCTACCTTCCTTTCAGGCAGTGAGTTCCAGATCCCCACTCTAGGTGAATACATTCTTTTCGCTTCCCCTCTAATCCTTCTACCAATTACTTTAAATCTATGCCCCCTGGATATTGACCTGTCTGCTGGGGGAAATAGGTCCTCCCTATCCACTCTGTCTAGGCCTCTCATAATTTTATACATATCAATCAAGTCTCCGCTCAGCGTCCTCTGTTCCAAAGAAAACAACCCAATCTTTTCCTCATAGCTAAAATTCTCCAGTACTTGCAGTATCTCATAAATCTCCTCTGTACCCACTCTGGTGCTTATGATGTCAGGAAGACTGGGGAGGCTATTTAGTTTGTCCTTGGTGAGCTCTAAGGGAAGCAAAAACTTTATTGAAAATTTGAACTGAGTTTAAAAATTCTCTTCAATTTTTGTTTCCCTGGAGCACTGTTGCTGCCAGGAAGTGCACTCTGATCACAGGATTTATTGTCTATGGCTAAGTTGAATTCAAAGCAACATTTTTTCTGGGAAGGATGTGATAAATGGCAATTTTAGTTGCAGAAAAGTGGGATATCGAGCCAGGTGGTGTATGTACTGGAAGTGGTTAGAGAGAAGATTTCGATACCCAGGAGAATTCTGATTCACAATTTCCATCCAGTGTTTGCTTGTTTGTTCAGAACTGTTGCCAAAGTTTCTTTGATCAATGCAACAACACCAGTTCAGTGTGTATTTATTCCATAGGCTACATCCATCTGATGTCTCCATTTATTGAGATGATCCTGTGGTACGTTGGACTATCAGCATGTCTTGGCTTGACTGTCGCCCTGTCCATTGTTTCGGACATCATTGCTCTCCTGACCTTTCACATCTACTGCTTTTATGTATATGGGGCCAGGTAAGGTGTCAACCTTTTACCAAGGACTTGGAAAGATTAATGGCTAGTAACATAATAATTGAAGGTGAAGGACAAGAGAATTTGAACTGAGAAAACAAATATATTTTGTTGTGATCTTTAGTTAGTCTTTTGAAGCCCAGGTAGATGACAGGCATTGTTTGAGTACAGGAATCAATAGACTTCTGTATCTTACCGAGTAAAATGGCCAAGAGTACCTCAGAGGTGTCAGTCGTGGCTCAGTTGGTAGTATTCTCGCCTCTGAGTCAAAAGGTTTTGGGCACAAAATCTAGGATGACATTCCAGTGCAGTACTGAGGGAGTGCTGCACTGTTGGAGTTGCCGTCTTTCGCATGGGACATTAAACTTAGGCCCATCTGTCCTCTTAGGTGGATGTAAAAGATCCACTATTTCGAAGAAGAGCATGGGAGTTCTCCTCGGTGCCCTGGCCAATATTTATCCCTCAACCAACACCTTATAAACAGATTATCTGGTCATTATCACATTGCTGTCTGTGGGACCTTGCTGTGTGCAAATTGTCAGGTGTGTTTTCTACATTACAACAGTTATACTTCAAAAGTACTTCATTGGTGATAAAGCACTTTGGGGCATCCTGTGCTCATGAAAGGCGCTTTATATATCTTTTTAATTGTCAGATCAATTAAGATCAAATACAAACTACTCATAACAAGTATGTCAGTACAAATGACAGGCATGGCAATGAGTTGTTCACTTCCTGACCCCTTAAACCTTTCCACCATCTACAAGGTTCAAGTAAGGAGTGCGATGGAATACCAATCACTCACTTAGATTGGTGCAGGTTGAACAACACTCAAAGCTCAACACCATCCAGGACAGGGCAGATCACTTGATTGATTTTTCTATCACGCCACCTCCTGCATCATCAGTGCCCTGTGGCTGCAGTATGCCCCATTTACACGACAACACTGCAGCGACTGACCAACACTACTTTGATAGCACCTCCAACATCTGCGTCCTTTGCCATCAAGGAGGACAATAACAGCAATGTCATGGGAACACCACCTCCTAGCTCCCCTCCAAGTTATACACCATCCTGACTTGGATATAAATTGTCCCATTCCTTCATATTCACTGTGTCAATACACTGGAATTCCCTACACAACACCATTGTGGGAGCACCTTCATCACATGGAGAAAGCCCCCCTCTGCTGCTGAACCACCACTTCAGGATCGCTAGGGATGGGCAATAAACATGGTCTTGCCAGCATCACCCGTGCCCCAAGAACACATTTTTAAAAAGACTCTTAAAATCATTCTAATAACAATCATGGGCTTCACATCTGTGACTGAGTGAGTAGCTGACCTTCTCACAGACCTCTCTTATGGTCATTATCAAACTGCAAAGCGATGCAGTAGAGCTACAAGGGGAAATACCTGGATTTTTTTGACCATTTACTGTAGCAAAGTGCCAGTCCTTTCCTCAGCACCCTTCTGTTGTATGTTCAGATGAGATTAGGGGCCATAAAACCTCATAACATAATATATATATAGTGCTTCAATGTGTGGAGCTATCATGTTGACTTTTTTAATTTTCAAATCTGTAGTTTCTGGATGATTTGGCTCTTCGCATTATGTTCACAACTATGGGTTTAGCATTATTTGGACACTTTCTATATTTTGTGTAAAAAAAAAAGTGTTAACCTTTCCATTCTTCCAAACAAGTCTAAAGCAATAAAATACTCATTTTGTAAATGCTATACCAAAATTCCAAATGTTTCTAATTAGAATTTACAAGCATTTTGAAGTAGGAAACACTGCAGCATTGAAGATTGTATTTATGATGTTTATAATTTATATTTAATTTCATTAAGGCACAGACAGTAGAACTGGAAATACCTATCGTTTTCTTTCTAGGAGCCAGATTACTTTACTGTTTTCTGGGTTAAATTTTAAAATCAACATTCCATAAAACTAGTTATCTTGCTCACCAGGTGGTGCTAAAGCTCATAATTTCTCTCTTTCTAGTATGTCTGGAGTGCCGTTTTCCTCAAAAGTAATACTTCCAATTTATGGGTTTTTAGAAACTATGTAACTTTTTAAGTGGTTTGTGATGTTTCCATATTATGCTTTTACTACTTGATAATTCAGTTGTGTAAGTGATAGTTAATCACATCTGAAAGAGAGTGAATTTGTTTTGCATCTATGAAAGTATGAAGGTTTTTCCTGTCAGAAAAGTTCTCTGAAAACTGATGTTGAATATTTTGAAGTAAAATAATGAAAAAGTGTTTAAACTACAAAATAGATTGTTCTTATTTTGTGGACAAATTGCTATTTTTTTTCCTTTTTGTGTGTGGGTGATGTTACAAAACTAACTTAGGTTCTGGATACATTTACTTTAAATCTTGAAGATTGTAGCAGTGTTTTCTACAGCCTAACTATACATTTTGTAACATTTGTTCAAAGAATAATGTAAACTAAGAAATATGTTGTGATTGTATATTAGCCTGGAAATCTGCATTGGGAGGTAAGAATTAGTTTGGGCCTGAAAATAAAATTTACTTTTGTGTAATTTAGTCTTCAGTTAATGTAGTCCTTTATTGCCTTTGATCTGTACTTTACCTGACAGGGAATGCTTGATGCTGCCATTATGTGCCAAGTACAAAAATGTTTCACTGTAAAGCCATAAGCATTTGGTTTGATGTGCATATGCACAGGGAATACTAAAATGAAAGATGACCATAATCTGCCATTGCATCTGCATTAGTCTGGCAATGCAATTTGTTCAAAATAGTGGTTTCATGACAACTGCAATGAGAGAAGATTGTCTGCATATAGCTCCATTTATAAATGATGTACAGTTGAAGACCACTGTAAATTATTTGGCACTTAATATTGTTCATGTGTTTTTTACTGCATTTTCTTATAAATAGTTGAAAGATATTAATTTTATTTATGAAGAAGTTAAGTAGACTACATTGCAGTGACATCAGGAAAGGATCTCGGTGGAGTGTATCTACTATTCATCATCAAGATAAATGGTAATTGGTAGGTTTCCAGATCAGCCGGAAGTTGTTATTAAAACAACTTTCCACTGGATTTAAAATCTTATAAGAATGCAAGTTGGGAAGCCCAAATAGTTCACCTTATTTAGGTTTACACTCGAGACTAAAAACAGGACACAGTGCTCCCAAGTATGGGTCTCCAGTGCTTTTATAAAGTGTCAGTGTAATTCCTCAGATGTCTTCTGTGGATCTACTTCTAAACCATACAATTGTCTTGGCAACTTCTGTTGTACAGCATGACAACTTTCACGGAGAGTTGCATTCATCCAGTATTTGAGTTGGCTGTCCAGAAATGTAAAAACTGATGAAGCCAGATAGCTGAAGTCTGGTTTTAAAAATGTCAATTTTTCCTACTCTGCATCTTGTGATGAGAAGCAGTTCTATAAGTTTTTTTTAAAATAAAAATCTTCATCACAACCATCCCTGTCCAGCTTTGGACTTGACAAAAGCCAATAACAGTACTTACACAATATTTAGTGAACTAGTGTACCCGAATCTCTTTCAGACTCCACTTTACGTAACTATATACCTTCTATAAAATATCTGCTTAGTTGCTTAAAAACCTAGCTTTTTGTCGGCGGTTATTTTTTCTTACTACTCATCAAAATGGCAGATTCTTGCTGAGGTATAGTTGCACAAGTGTCAGCATTCCCTCAAGTACCTAGACCAAGTGGCCATTCTGTAGTTGAGTCTAGATCATTAATATTGACAAGCTACTCAACCATAGTGGGCATCGCAGCTGTGCTTGACCCTGTGCTTCTTCCCTTCCCCCAAACATCCACATACACACTTTTCAGAAGAAGTGGCTACATAGCAATTAGGAGTAGGAACCTGGCTGAGGCTGAATTGTAGCACTACAATTGGGAACGCAGCAGAAATCCACTAATTCAGCACAAACCATGAATGGCCTTTACCCACAAAGTCATCGGGGAGAAGAAGCTACCCTGTGCGACTGATTATGGTGTGCTCTTTTTTTAAATGACTGCTTTCTGGCAATCTGGAAACAGTATTGTCCTATCAAGGCTAGTTTGCAGACCTCACTCATTTGCTGAAGTTACCAGAATGCTGTCAAATTCATTTCAGGAGAATGGCTGTCTTCCAAGTTCTGTGGAGGAACCTTTCAAATAACTTTTCAAAGAAATGCATTGAGTCAATAAAAAGTAACCGCAATTAACTAATTGAACAGCAAGTGCCTTTATATTCAAACTACTTACTGGTAGAGTTTATATTCCTAGACAAATAAAACTGAGATTGCTAATGGAAGACTCAATTATATCAAGAGGAGAGATTTTTTTCTTTAACGATTTATAAGATTAAATTATCAATGTTAAATAAATAGTGCACAGAAAGCTTGAAATTCTTCTTTGCAAGCTTCCAAGATAGTTCTTTTAAATTTCAGGTCTGCCGATTTAATTGATACAATCTAAAGTGGCTGGAAATGGCCTCAGCTAGAAAAATTGGCCAAGGTTCCTGTACCAATTGCTATCCACCAACTGCCGTTGGATTGTCCATATGTGAATGGGATCAGGCCCTGCTACAATGTAATTATTTTTCCTTACCCCCATGCCCAATCCCCTGCTGTTTGTCTAGTCTCGTATGTGAATAATGGTGCTCGTGAAACCATATGCCCAAAAGAGTCACTGCCCTCTGAAGCAGAGAAGGTGGAAAAATGAACAACTGAAAAGCCTTCCTCGGGCTTGGCAACAATTTTAGAAGTGGTGCACAGTTTTAAAAAAAAAAAATGTTTGGCACCAACAAAACAGCTGGTGATGAAATATTTTTCATTGAACATTATTTGCTGCAATATAGTGATTGAATTACTTTCCAGTTCTATACCCCTTAACACAGATCCACAACAGATAGTCCTGCTGGTGCTGATCATGCACAAGCCATTATAAACTTACATTGAACAACAGGGGGTGCTGTCATCTTTATTTTTCCCACTTCTCCAACATACTGGAAAGCAAGCTAAAACAAGTATGCAACAGCCTCTGATATCTAATCGAGCAGCATTTTTAAAATCTATATTCGGTGCCCTTCCTGTTAGAACTGCCTTGCAAATTTTATATATAGTTAATGGTAAAACAAAAGAGAATTTATTAAAAAGGATTGTGAAGCAAGTCTGGATTCACAGCACTGGTTGTGGTTCCTATAAGGATCCTATTACTACAACTTGTGTGATCAACTCTTGAAAAATTTGTGTCCTTAATGAATGACTCATTGATATTGCTATAAAAACATTGGCAAAAAAATAAAGGTTTATAGTCATTCTTGGCTTGATTTAGCAACACAGTATTTTTTTTGGATGTGTCTATTTACCCCCACCCCCCGGCAGTTCTTTCTCCCCCCCAGCTCTCTCTCCTTCCCCCCCCCCCAGCTCTCTCTCCTTCCCCCCCCCCCCCAGCTCTCTCTCCTTCCCCCCCCCCCCAGCTCTCTCTCCTTCGCCCCCCCCCCCAGCTCTCTCTCCTTCGCCCCCCCCCCCAGCTCTCTCTCCTTCGCCGCCCCCAGCTCTCTCTCCTTCGCCCCCCCCAGCTCTCTCTCCTTCGCCCCCCCCCAGCTCTCTCTCCTTCGCCCCCCCCCAGCTCTCTCTCCTTCGCCCCCCCCAGCTCTCTCTCCTTCGCCCCCCCCAGCTCTCTCTCCTTCGCCCCCCCCAGCTCTCTCTCCTTCGCCCCCCCCAGCTCTCTCTCCTTCGCCCCCCCCCAGCTCTCTCTCCTTCGCCCCCCCCCCAGCTCTCTCTCCTTCGCCCCCCCCCAGCTCTCTCTCCTTCGTCCCCCCCCAGCTCTCTCTCCTTCGCCCCCCCCAGCTCTCTCTCCTTCGCCCCCCCCCAGCTCTCTCTCCTTCGCCCCCCCCAGCTCTCTCTACTTCGCCCCCCCCCCTTCGCCCCCCCCAGCTCTCTCTCCTTCGCCCCCCCCAGCTCTCTCTCCTTCGCCCCCCCCAGCTCTCTCTACTTCGCCCCCCCCCCTTCGCCCCCCCCAGCTCTCTCTCCTTCGCCCCCCCCAGCTCTCTCTCCTTCGCCCCCCCCAGCTCTCTCTCCTTCGCCCCCCCCAGCTCTCTCTCCTTCGCCCCCCCCAGCTCTCTCTCCTTCGCCCCCCCCAGCTCTCTCTCCTTCGCCCCCCCCAGCTCTCTCTCCTTCGCCCCCCCCAGCTCTCTCTCCTTCGCCCCCCCCAGCTCTCTCTCCTTCGCCCCCCCCAGCTCTCTCTCCTTCGCCCCCCCCAGCTCTCTCTCCTTCGCCCCCCCCAGCTCTCTCTCCTTCGCCCCCCCCAGCTCTCTCTCCTTCGCCCCCCCCAGCTCTCTCTCCTTCGCCCCCCCCAGCTCTCTCTCCTTCGCCCCCCCCCAGCTCTCTCTCCTTCGCCCCCCCCAGCTCTCTCTCCTTCGCCCCCCCCAGCTCTCTCTCCTTCGCCCCCCCCAGCTCTCTCTCCTTCGCCCCCCCAGCTCTCTCTCCTTCGCCCCCCCCAGCTCTCTCTCCTTCGCCCCCCCCAGCTCTCTCTCCTTCGCCCCCCCCAGCTCTCTCTCCTTCGCCCCCCCCAGCTCTCTCTCCTTCGCCCCCCCAGCTCTCTCTCCTTCGCCCCCCCAGCTCTCTCTCCTTCGCCCCCCCCAGCTCTCTCTCCTTCGCCCCCCCCAGCTCTCTCTCCTTCGCCCCCCCCAGCTCTCTCTCCTTCGCCCCCCCCAGCTCTCTCTCCTTCGCCCCCCCCCAGCTCTCTCTCCTTCGCCCCCCCCCCCAGCTCTCTCTCCTTCGCCCCCCCCCAGCTCTCTCTCCTTCGCCCCCCCCAGCTCTCTCTCCTTCGCCCCCCCCCAGCTCTCTCTCCTTCGCCCCCCCCCCAGCTCTCTCTCCTTTGCCCCCCCCCCCAGCTCTCTCTCCTTCGCGCCCCCCCAGCTCTCTCTCCTTCGCGCCCCCCCCAGCTCTCTCTCCTTCGCCCCCCCCCCCAGCTCTCTCTCCTTCGCGCCCCCCCAGCTCTCTCTCCTTCGCCCCCCCCCCCCAGCTCTCTCTCCTTCGCCCCCCCCCAGCTCGCTCTCCTTCCCCCCCCAGCTCGCTCTCCTTCCCCCCCCAGCTCGCTCTCCTTCCCCCCCCCCCAGCTCGCTCTCCTTCCCCCCCCCCAGCTCGCTCTCCTTCCCCCCCCCAGCTCGCTCTCCTTCCCCCCCCCAGCTCGCTCTCCTTCCCCCCCCCAGCTCGCTCTCCTTCCCCCCCCCAGCTCGCTCTCCTTCCCCCCCCCAGCTCGCTCTCCTTCCCCCCCCAGCTCGCTCTCCTTCCCCCCCCCAGCTCGCTCTCCTTCCCCCCCCCAGCTCGCTCTCCTTCCCCCCCCCAGCTCGCTCTCCTTCCCCCCCCCAGCTCGCTCTCCTTCCCCCCCCCAGCTCGCTCTCCTTCCCCCCCCCAGCTCGCTCTCCTTCCCCCCCCCAGCTCGCTCTCCTTCCCCCCCCCAGCTCGCTCTCCTTCCCCCCCCCAGCTCGCTCTCCTTCCCCCCCCCAGCTCGCTCTCCTTCCCCCCCCCAGCTCGCTCTCCTTCCCCCCCCCAGCTCGCTCTCCTTCCCCCCCCCAGCTCGCTCTCCTTCCCCCCCCCAGCTCGCTCTCCTTCCCCCCCCCAGCTCGCTCTCCTTCCCCCCCCCAGCTCGCTCTCCTTCCCCCCCCCAGCTCGCTCTCCTTCCCCCCCCCAGCTCGCTCTCCTTCCCCCCCCCAGCTCGCTCTCCTTCCCCCCCCCAGCTCGCTCTCCTTCCCCCCCCCAGCTCGCTCTCCTTCCCCCCCCCAGCTCGCTCTCCTTCCCCCCCCCAGCTCGCTCTCCTTCCCCCCCCCAGCTCGCTCTCCTTCCCCCCCCCAGCTCGCTCTCCTTCCCCCCCCCAGCTCGCTCTCCTTCCCCCCCCCAGCTCGCTCTCCTTCCCCCCCCCCAGCTCGCTCTCCTTCCCCCCCCCCAGCTCGCTCTCCTTCCCCCCCCCCAGCTCGCTCTCCTTCCCCCCCCCCAGCTCGCTCTCCTTCCCCCCCCCAGCTCGCTCTCCTTCCCCCCCCAGCTCGCTCTCCTTCCCCCCCCAGCTCGCTCTCCTTCCCCCCCCAGCTCGCTCTCCTTCCCCCCCCAGCTCGCTCTCCTTCCCCCCCCAGCTCGCTCTCCTTCCCCCCCCAGCTCGCTCTCCTTCCCCCCCCAGCTCGCTCTCCTTCCCCCCCCAGCTCGCTCTCCTTCCCCCCCCAGCTCGCTCTCCTTCCCCCCCCAGCTCGCTCTCCTTCCCCCCCCAGCTCGCTCTCCTTCCCCCCCCAGCTCGCTCTCCTTCCCCCCCCAGCTCGCTCTCCTTCCCCCCCCAGCTCGCTCTCCTTCCCCCCCCAGCTCGCTCTCCTTCCCCCCCCAGCTCGCTCTCCTTCCCCCCCCAGCTCGCTCTCCTTCCCCCCCCAGCTCGCTCTCCTTCCCCCCCCAGCTCGCTCTCCTTCCCCCCCCAGCTCGCTCTCCTTCCCCCCCCAGCTCGCTCTCCTTCCCCCCCCAGCTCGCTCTCCTTCCCCCCCCAGCTCGCTCTCCTTCCCCCCCCAGCTCGCTCTCCTTCCCCCCCCAGCTCGCTCTCCTTCCCCCCCCAGCTCGCTCTCCTTCCCCCCCCAGCTCGCTCTCCTTCCCCCCCCAGCTCGCTCTCCTTCCCCCCCCAGCTCGCTCTCCTTCCCCCCCCAGCTCGCTCTCCTTCCCCCCCCAGCTCGCTCTCCTTCCCCCCCCAGCTCGCTCTCCTTCCCCCCCCAGCTCGCTCTCCTTCCCCCCCCAGCTCGCTCTCCTTCCCCCCCCAGCTCGCTCTCCTTCCCCCCCCAGCTCGCTCTCCTTCCCCCCCCAGCTCGCTCTCCTTCCCCCCCCAGCTCGCTCTCCTTCCCCCCCCAGCTCGCTCTCCTTCCCCCCCCAGCTCGCTCTCCTTCCCCCCCCAGCTCGCTCTCCTTCCCCCCCCAGCTCGCTCTCCTTCCCCCCCCAGCTCGCTCTCCTTCCCCCCCCAGCTCGCTCTCCTTCCCCCCCCAGCTCGCTCTCCTTCCCCCCCCAGCTCGCTCTCCTTCCCCCCCCAGCTCGCTCTCCTTCCCCCCCCAGCTCGCTCTCCTTCCCCCCCCAGCTCGCTCTCCTTCCCCCCCCAGCTCGCTCTCCTTCCCCCCCCAGCTCGCTCTCCTTCCCCCCCCAGCTCGCTCTCCTTCCCCCCCCAGCTCGCTCTCCTTCCCCCCCCAGCTCGCTCTCCTTCCCCCCCCAGCTCGCTCTCCTTCCCCCCCCAGCTCGCTCTCCTTCCCCCCCCAGCTCGCTCTCCTTCCCCCCCCAGCTCGCTCTCCTTCCCCCCCCAGCTCGCTCTCCTTCCCCCCCCAGCTCGCTCTCCTTCCCCCCCCAGCTCGCTCTCCTTCCCCCCCCAGCTCGCTCTCCTTCCCCCCCCAGCTCGCTCTCCTTCCCCCCCCAGCTCGCTCTCCTTCCCCCCCCAGCTCGCTCTCCTTCCCCCCCCAGCTCGCTCTCCTTCCCCCCCCAGCTCGCTCTCCTTCCCCCCCCAGCTCGCTCTCCTTCCCCCCCCAGCTCGCTCTCCTTCCCCCCCCAGCTCGCTCTCCTTCCCCCCCCAGCTCGCTCTCCTTCCCCCCCCAGCTCGCTCTCCTTCCCCCCCCAGCTCGCTCTCCTTCCCCCCCCAGCTCGCTCTCCTTCCCCCCCCAGCTCGCTCTCCTTCCCCCCCCAGCTCGCTCTCCTTCCCCCCCCAGCTCGCTCTCCTTCCCCCCCCAGCTCGCTCTCCTTCCCCCCCCAGCTCGCTCTCCTTCCCCCCCCAGCTCGCTCTCCTTCCCCCCCCAGCTCGCTCTCCTTCCCCCCCCAGCTCGCTCTCCTTCCCCCCCCAGCTCGCTCTCCTTCCCCCCCCAGCTCGCTCTCCTTCCCCCCCCAGCTCGCTCTCCTTCCCCCCCCAGCTCGCTCTCCTTCCCCCCCCAGCTCGCTCTCCTTCCCCCCCCAGCTCGCTCTCCTTCCCCCCCCAGCTCGCTCTCCTTCCCCCCCCAGCTCGCTCTCCTTCCCCCCCCAGCTCGCTCTCCTTCCCCCCCCAGCTCGCTCTCCTTCCCCCCCCAGCTCGCTCTCCTTCCCCCCCCAGCTCGCTCTCCTTCCCCCCCCAGCTCGCTCTCCTTCCCCCCCCAGCTCGCTCTCCTTCCCCCCCCAGCTCGCTCTCCTTCCCCCCCCAGCTCGCTCTCCTTCCCCCCCCAGCTCGCTCTCCTTCCCCCCCCAGCTCGCTCTCCTTCCCCCCCCAGCTCGCTCTCCTTCCCCCCCCAGCTCGCTCTCCTTCCCCCCCCAGCTCGCTCTCCTTCCCCCCCCAGCTCGCTCTCCTTCCCCCCCCAGCTCGCTCTCCTTCCCCCCCCAGCTCGCTCTCCTTCCCCCCCCAGCTCGCTCTCCTTCCCCCCCCAGCTCGCTCTCCTTCCCCCCCCAGCTCGCTCTCCTTCCCCCCCCAGCTCGCTCTCCTTCCCCCCCAGCTCGCTCTCCTTCCCCCCCCAGCTCGCTCTCCTTCCCCCCCCAGCTCGCTCTCCTTCCCCCCCCAGCTCGCTCTCCTTCCCCCCCCAGCTCGCTCTCCTTCCCCCCCCAGCTCGCTCTCCTTCCCCCCCCAGCTCGCTCTCCTTCCCCCCCCAGCTCGCTCTCCTTCCCCCCCCAGCTCGCTCTCCTTCCCCCCCCAGCTCGCTCTCTCCTCCCCCCCCCCCCCCAGCTCTTCCTCTGCCCCCCACCACCCAGCTCTCCCTCCCCCCTCCTCTCTTTTCCCCCCCTCTCTCCCCCCAAGTTCTCTCTCCCCCTCCCCCCATCCCCTCCGAAGCTCTCTCTTGCCCCCTACCAAGCTCTCTCTCTCTTCTCCCCCTGCCCCCCCCCCCCACAAGCTCAGAGTGGGGGAGGGGGTGCTCTGAGGCAAGGCTTCCTCGCTGAGCCTGGTGGAGTACTCCTGCTTCTCCTGGCCCACAAGGAACCCTAAAATAAATTATTCATACTTTCTAGCTGTGCCTGCTTTGCCCAATGTACCAGCTCCTGGCAGGTTTGGCCAGACGGTGAAACCGCCACTGCTCATCCGCTCAGTCCTTGCAGATTGGGTCCTACCTTCGTCTGTCCGATCTGCATATTTAAGGAAGGAAGGACCCCCCCCCCCCCCCCCACCTTCCTGCAGGTGTCTTGCTTGCCTGCTCGAAAGACCGGGTTAACATTGGGACACAGCAGGAAGGCTGCACCATAAGTGGAGGTAAGTGGCTGGCTGATTTTAATTGCCCTATTGCCAGATTCCTCCAGGCGGGGTCAGTTAAAATCAGTGTAGTTATGTCTATTATGAATAGTGACAGTACTAATGTTAGCTATATTTTCAATAAGTCTTTGTATTGCATTGTTTTGCTATCGTGTTGTATAATACTGCTCACATTATTGCCAACCCAGTTTGTTCATATTTGTAAGGATGTTGCAAATGCAGCACTTGTAGTTTGTACAATGTGGCTTTTTGTAATTGGAGCCACAAATTAGTGATAACACCAGCCATCATGCTCTGAACAATATTACTATCTTTGTTTTCAGTATTAACATTTCTTTTGAAAGCAATCGTTGTCTTTCTTCAGCTTGACCTGGGAGGCATGCTCTGGAGAGTAGACGGCCATTGTTATTTGCACAGGGTGTCAACTAGTGTGTACCAATAGTTAGGGTTTTTATTTCTGAAACAAAGGTACTTTTCAGTCACTGTTTCCAGGAAGAAAACATATTCATCACAAACCCTTCTCCCATAGTATAAAGTGCCACTGTTTGTCAACTGTTGCAGTGTTATAAACTTTGTGTGTGTTGAATATTAAAATGCTGTTTATCACTTTGTATTCTGTTTTTCCATGCTGCCATTGCTTATGGAATTGCAGTGGGTGTGAATATTGAGGATGTCCAAATGTCACACTGTTCAATTTGATTTTGTCCGACTATGTATATTTGGCTTAGATTTTCCACTTTGTAACACAGACAGTAACCCATTAAAATGATTAGGTTACTGTCAGCAATACATTCAGAAAATCTATGCCTTCTAGCTCTTAAACAATTTGTTTTGTGGGTTTTCTCCTAAATAATAAAAACTCTTTCTTTTTATTATGGTTTAATTTTTGTAATGTTATCTATCTTTGCGAACGATTATATTATCTGGTTTTGTACTGTAGATAATGCAATCGAAGCAGATAGAAAAACAGAATATATCATCTGTTAATCCTGAATAATCATCAATCCATTAAGGACTGAAAGACTTTTTAGTTCCTTAAACAAAATTAACTAATCAAGTCATCCTACCAAATTTAAGGAAGCAAGTATATACATGGATGATTTCTTTAGTTTACGGTTTTTCTTTTTTTTTGAAAAAAATGACAAATTTCAGAAGATTAATGAACTGGGAACTTGATCCAGCTCATGACTGACTGCAGTCTGCCTCCAATGTGGGTGTATTAGGAGTATGAATAGTGATCAAAACAAATATTTTCTTCTGTGTGTACTTTTGAGCAAAACTAGGAAGAACATATTTAGTTCCTTCAAGTTACTCTTTCTGCTATTGTTCTTAATAGAATTTGTTTCTGTGCATTTTCAAATAAAACCTGCCCTTTTTTGGTTTAAAATTAGTGACAGGTACAACATTCTGATCATGTACCCTGAGGAACTGACAATTTTCAGCTTGACAAACCTCAGCACCGTCCTATCACATGCTGAACGTACTCAAGAATTACAAAAAATCTATTTAATAAATCTGCTAGACTTAACCCTTTAAGAGCTACAGTAACATTTCTGATCAAAATAAAACATATTAGGGCTGATTTTAACTTTGCATGGACATAAGACAAATGGTGGGTGGACTGATTGCACTGCCCACCCAATGTCCTTGCTGAAAGGCCAATCCATTTTAATGGTTAGGCCTCATTTACATGTGATTGGCAGACTGCAAGTGCTGAACTATTGATCACAGGCAGCTCACGGACCAAGGGGGTGGAAAATCCTGAAGTTGGCAGTAAAGAGGTAGGGAAGGCATTCGTGGAGGTGGGGTGGGGGTACAAAAGGACCATCAGGCCAGAGATTTTTGAGAAGCCAGGAGGAACATTCGTGCTCCCCTGGCGCCCCAAAAATGAGTCAAATGGATTCTTTTCTGGGCCTGTGAACGGCCTGCAGCGACCCCTTTTAAAGATCACTGATTGGGCCGCTCTCCAACGGGAACCGTGTATGTGGTGCCACTTTTCCCATTGGTATCTGAAAATTGCATTGGGGTCGTGTGTGTCTCGATTTACATACCTTAATGAGGCATCCATGTGAAACAGCTCTGGTCACCTCTCTCTCTCTCTCTCTCTCTCTCTCTCTCTCTCTCTCTCTCTCTCGGCTTCCAACGAAAGATGGGAACAGGCGAGTAAGTACAATGCTGCAATGGGGGCTATACTACATCAGCCATCATTCCTGGCTGCTTTTTCTATGCAGCATCAAGCTGGAAGAAGGCTTATTGATGAGCGCTTTGAGCGTAACTGAAGAGGTTGCAGATGTATGGGGAGGTGGCCTTACCCCCCCACGAATTTACAGCCAACAGCACTCATACCTGCAGCTCTCTGAGGCACTGTGCATTAGACAGCTGTGCTTCCGAAAAGAGGTGGTCACAGAGATATGCCAGCTCATAAAGGCAGACCTACAGCCCACCAGGGCAACAGGACTGCACTGCCCGTCGAGGTGAAGTTGACTGCAGGACTTGCCTTCTATGCCTCGGGCTCCTTTCAGGCATCAACAGTGGACATATGCTCCATCTCACCTATTTGAGCGTCAGCCACAAGGCCAGTGCTGGATGCTGGTGGACAAAGGTTACGGCCTCGCCACCTAGCTCATGACCCCCCTCAGGAACCTCAGACAGAAGCCAAGCATCGTTATAATGACAGCCATATAGCCACATGCAACATCGTCCAAGACAATTGGAGTGCTCAAGCAGCGCTTCCCATGCCTGGACTACTCTAGAGACAGCCTGCAGGTCGGAGTTCATTGTGGTGTGCTGCATGCTACACAAATTAGCCATCATGCGGGAACAGGATTTGCCACTGGGGACTGCAGGATCACCTCCGGAGAGGGGAGGAGGAGGACGACGAGGAGCCTGGTGAGGAACTCATGCCACCGCCCCCACCACGGGGGGAGGCCTCGTGGAGCTTTCGCCACTGCGACCCGACCTCCATCATTTTCACACATAATGCTGCGGGAATCCTACCCAATACCTCTAGGAGCTGGGTGCTCTCCCTGGTCAGTCCCACCATGTCCAAGTGTGCGTCTTGCCTGTTTGTCAGCAGACCAGCTTTGCTTACTCACCCTCTGGAGAGATGGAAAACGGCCATTTGTACTTGCGGCCTCGGATGGCTCAAAGCCCGAGGATGTTTCTTCCTCGGACAAGATGCGGTCCAAAGAAAAAGGAGGTGTCGAGTGTATCAGCCCCCCCCCACCCCAAGCCCTGGAATAGGCTGCTCCTTTCCGTGAAGTTCCTTGCCCTCGTACCCCTCCTCCTGATGGCCTGAGGTAGAGGCTTTCATTGGAGGATGTGGTGCATGCGACTTCTCATCTGGAAATAGAAAACAACAGACGAGCGGTTAGCAGCAGGGGAGGGGGCAGGGTGACATGAGTACGGTCACATAGCACAGACTCATTTGAAGGACCGCCGTTACTCCATTATATGTAGTCCAGAGACACTGCATCATATTGCCCGAATCCTAGTCCACAGGCACTACATCACATTGCCCCAACCTTAGTCCCGAGACACTACATCACATTGCCCCAACCCAGCCCGGGGATTTTGCTGGACTTACCCTCACTTTTGAACGGGGGCTCAGCACCCCCACGGGCAGTTGCCCTCCCTGAGGCACCGATCCGACCTGCCACTCATTCCTCCAGGTCTGTCAGAGTCATGGTTCTGGATGGACCGCCGCCTGTCCGCCACTGCTCCTGATGGTTGTGGGACATCTGTTCCTGAAAAGGTGACAATGGGAATGGTTACCAGAGGGCCCATCTGCTCTTGTGGCACACACAGCCATCAAAGCACTTATACCATACTGTGTGCATTTAATACAGTCCTCTGTTTAATGCCCCTGGAAGTTGCACGTGATTCATGAGGAAGACATCGAAGTGTAGAAACATCTTTTAAGATCTCAGAAAGCAATTGTAATAATGTGTAAAGATCATTCATGGTAAATAAAGTGCAACACTAAGCCTACCTATACTAACATGTAATTTAAGTAATGAAGGAGAGCATCAATAAAAATATTACTTGCTCTAAGGACCCTGCAATGGTCATTGAATCTTTTGCGGCACTGGGTGTGGGTCACCTAGACACCTCCTCAGCAATGCTGGTCCAAATACGACGAAAAACCGCTGGGAGGGGTTTAATTTCACCCCTCCTGTTTAAATTCCCCATCTCCTCTTCACAGCAGTGGCAAGGGCCTCGTTGGCACCATTACTAAACTTTCTGGCTCGCTGCCTGCTCCCATCTCCTTCCATTGTGATTGCAATCTAAAAATGGCTGATTTAGCCCTGGGTGCACTATGCATGCGCGGGCGCTCCCTGACAGCTGACCAGAAATGCGTAAAGAACAAAAAAATGTCAACAAAAAAAATCCCGCCCCCCCAGAAAAAAAATTTGTGCATGTGCAGGAGGTCAATTTTTTTTTCGCTTGCAAATTTCGACTCCAGTGCACAAATTCAGTTGTGCAACGCCGGATTTATCACGAATGCTATATCGCTCTTCACTGTTTGGCGAATTTTAAGAGCTCTGGCAGTAGCGGTACCCCAGTGCTAAAAAAACGGGTGAAATCGCTAAAAGCCAAAATTCTAGCCCAATGGCTTTGAATTGAATTCTTACAAAACAGGTGCTTCCTTCCAATGGCAATTTCAGAAAACATTTAATGTGTAAACAATGGTTATTTAGTGCATAAATGGCAAAATTTGTAGAGTTTGTAAATAGACTTTTAAAAACTACCTGCATTCCATGAAGATACTTACTTCATGTTGTAAAGTCTATATCTGTAAGACATAACATTTTAATGCATTCCTT
Organism: Pristiophorus japonicus; assembly: GCF_044704955.1. NCBI lineage: Eukaryota > Metazoa > Chordata > Chondrichthyes > Pristiophoridae > Pristiophorus > Pristiophorus japonicus. The sequence continues at coordinate 19,435 of NW_027251866.1, forward strand.
GTTGTATAGACTCTATTGTTTGAAGATCTATGGCTTATCGTCTCTTTGGCGATTGTTCCGAGGAAAGAAGTGGAATGTTCTGAGACAGCGCGTGGACTCCTGCTCATATGACTTGGATCAGGTGGAGTGTTTATTCTGGTGACTAAAATCCTCGAGTGATGGGGGCACCTGAGAATTATGTTTGTATTTTTTTTAATTGTCATCGGCAAAGTTTATGGGCTCAATTTTCCCCAACTATCTGTGCCGTTTTTTTGGCGTATCTGTGCCGTTTTTTTGGCGTACACCGTTTTTTTTTGGAGTAAGTTTAAAATCTCCAAGTTTCCCCAAAGTTTCTGCGCTATCGAAATTCACTTAGGTAGGGATTTTTTTACCTCATTGGGGGCATAACCTGCCACCCACGTCAATTCTGGCCAGCTCCGATTTACTCCAATTTTTCTCAGGACTGCGTATGTGACCACTCTGGAAAAACCTTCTGCACAGGTAACAAAATCGGCACAGATAAGAGAATCAGCGAAGCAGAGGCAGTTCCACGGCCCAGACAGCAGCAGCAAAGAGGGTGGTAGGGGGGGTAGGAGGGAGAGAAGAGAGAGATGTGGTGGGGGAGGGGGGAAGGGAAGCCTTTTGGCCAGGCTTTAACTGCAGCAACCGGGAGGGGGGAGGCCTTTCGGCCAGGGCTAGCAGTGGCACCCGGCATCTGGAGGGGAGAGGCCTTCTGGCCAGGGCTAGCAGTGGCAACCACCCAAATCTATCCGTTATTCTAAATATAAACTATCCGAACGCCTCAGTTAGATTACAGCCTGTAACTCAATCCTGGGTACCTGTTACTTTATATGTAAACCATCTGAACCCCTGGATTTGATTCCCGCCTGTAACACACTCCCAGATGTCTATTATTTTATGAAGAAACCATTTGAACCATTCAATTACATTTCATTCTATAACTCACTCTCCAGTATCTGTTATTCTATGTACAAATAATTAAAAACACTTGATTGGATTCTAATCTGTAAACTCGCTCCTGGTTATCCATTGTTCTATGTATAAAACATCCAAACCCATTAATTTAGATTCCAGCCTGTAATTCATTCTCTGGTATCTGACAATTATTTATATTTACATACATATAATATATATATATATATATATATATACATACACACACAGGCACCCAAACCCTTTGAGTATAATTCAGCTTTGAACTCATTGTGTAAAAATTCAGCTTTGAAGCAATCGTGTAAAAAATTTGCAGATGATACCAAAACAGAGATATAATTAATTATTTAGACCAAAGGAAACTGCAAAGGGATATTGATAAGATGGGAGAATGGGCTAAAAAATGGGAGATGGAATTCAATGTCAAAGTGTATTTTGGTAAAAAGAAATAGCAGCATTAATTATAGTTTGAATGGAAGTCAGTCAGTGCTGTGGAACAGCAGAGGGACAGGTTCACAGAACAATAAACGCAGCACCTCAGGTTGATAGGATTATAAACAAAAGCGAATGGTGAGTCTATAAGACCTCAGTTTGAGGCATCGGGAGGGGGAGGCCTTTCGACCAGGGCTAGCAGCAATACCCGGCATTGGGAGTGGGGGGAATAAACTTTTGGCATACTTTAATAATTTAATGCTGGAATGCTGCTGCAATGTGCAAGGTGCTTGTGCAGGTTGCTGTGAGCTGGCCAAATGTGTTGTATGTTTCACTTTCCAGCCTCAGGCCGCAATGTGTCCCTCGTTACCCTGGCAACCCGATCTTTTTGGCGCAGATCTTAGGCTCCACCCCCAAAACTAAAGGACAGCCTAGGTGGTACCAAAATCAACAATTCAAACGGGGAAATTGGATGATTTTTTTGGGACATAGTTGGACCCCAAAAAAACAGGCATAACTCTGCAAGTATGGCAAAAAATGGCTTTGGGGAAAATTGAGCCCTATATATTTATACTAGATAAGTCATATTCAGCCCTTACCTGGGTGAGTTATGGCACATATCATTCATTGGATACGTAGGATCACATGATATTCACAAATACATAGAAACAAGTGTACAGATGGTTGTGAACAGTTAGACAGCAGTAATAGCAAGTACAGCCAAATGGAGGAGATAGGAATGAGGTGGAATGCTGGGAGAGTAGAATGGACTGAGCCTATAAGAACAGCACCTAAAAATTGTGGTGCTTTCCCATCTTCAGGTTAACCATGTATCAGGTGAGTCATATATTGCTTTTCAGACTAGTCCACAGATGTCTTCGCTACATACTTGTGGGCCGATTTGCTCTATAATTGAAGTACAAGTCTTTGAAAAGGTGCCACATAAAAGGTTGCTACGCAAGATAAAGGTTCATGCGGTTGGGGGTAATATATTAGTATGGATAGAGGATTGGTTAATGGACAAAAAACAGAGAGTACGGATAACGGGTCATTTTCCGGTTGGCAGGCTGTAATTGGTGGGGTGCCACAAGCATCAGTGCTTGGGCCTCAGCTATTTACAATCTATATTAATGACTTAGATGAAGGGACCGAATGCAATGTATCCCAGTTTGATGATACGAAACTAGGTGGGAAAGTAAGATGTGAGGAGGACACAAAGAGCCTGCAAAGAGATATAGGCAGGTTAAGTGAGTGGGCAATAAGGTGGCAGATGGCTATTTAATGCAGGGAAATGTGAGGTTATTCACTTTGGCAGGAAGAATAGAAAAATAGAATATTTTTTAACTAGTGAGCAACTATTAAATGTTGGTGTTCAGAGAGATTTAGGTGCCCTCATACAGGAAACGTAGAAAGCATGCAGGTACAGAAAGTAATGAGGAAGGCAAATGGCATGTTGGCCTTTATTGAAAGGGGGTTGGAGTATAAGAGTAAGGAAGTCTTACTACAATTTTCAGGGCTTTGGTGAGATCACATCCAGAGTACTGTGCACAGTTTTGGTCTCCTTATCTGAGAAATGACATGCATGTCTTAGAGGCGGTGCAACAAAGGATGACGAGATTGATCCCTAGCGTTGCGGATCAAGGAAAGGGGTACTGAGGGAATGATCAGCCATGATCTTATTGAATGGCCTACTCCTGCACCTATTTTCTATGTTTCTATGAGGGAGTTGTCCTATAAAGAGAGATTGAGCAGATTGGGCCTATACTCTGGAGTTTAGAAGAATGAGAGGTGATCTAATTGAACCATATAAGATTCTGAGGGGAATTGACAGGGTAGATGCTGAGAGGTTGTTTCCCCTGGCTGGAGAGTTTAGAACGAGGCAACATTGTCTCAGGATAAGGCGTCGGATATTTAAGACTGTGATGTTGAATTTCTCCACTCAGAATTTTGTGAATCTTTGGAATTCTCTACCCCAATGGCCTGTGGATGTTGAGTCATTGAGTATATTCAAGGCTGAGATAGATAGATTTTTGGACTTTAGGGGAATCCAGGGATATGGGGATCAGGTGAGAAAGTGGAATTGAGGTTGAAGATCAGCCATGATCTTATTGAATGGTGCAGAAAAATTGTAATCTGGCCACCTCATTCCATTGTTATCCCATTCAGAAGATTAATTGCCTGTTTTCTGTGAAAAGTTGAATTATAAACACCATTCGTATAGAATCTGTAAATTACTGCAATAACCAGTTCCCTGTATTACACAGGAATATACCTGTGTATGCTAGATTTATTCACTTGTCTAATGTGTGTTTTAAATTTTTTTGTTTTAAAAGGAGAAAATACAAGATTTTATGTAACCGTCATGTCTTCTATTTTTGCTTACAGCTGTTTATTGGAACCCTGCTGTTCACCATTCTCCTCTTCCTCTTGCCAACTACAGCTCTCTACTACCTCGTATTTACATTGGTAATAAGCTTTGGTTGTACTTCAGTGAGCATGATCGAGATGCACACCATTAGTAGATAATCTGTGATAAATCTTCTTCTGTTATTACACATTGGGCCTGTTAAGCTGCTATAGTACATGCTTCACTATTTCTGTAGATTAGAGCATGGTTAGAAATTTAATTATAATGTTGCTTTTCTATGTGTTTTTTTTAGCTTTATAGGGTAGATGTTACTCTAATCACAAAGGAATGTAAATTGGTAAATTCTTTATACAGTAGTTTTTGTTTGGATCCTATATTCAGCCACAGACGCTGTGTTTTTATTTTTATTCTTCAACAGTTACGATTGGTGGTGATTATTGTGCAGGGTCTCATTCACTTTCTTGTGGACTTCATTAACTCGCTCCCATTATACGCATTAGGACTCCGACTGTGCCGACCGTATATCCTTGCAGGTAATACTGTAAAAGATGAATTAATTTGGTTTCCTTTCTCTTGGAAACAATGGCCCTGATTTTGTGGTCAGTGGCGAAGGAACAGCACGCGCTGTTCATTACACTTGCTGCTCCCCACAGACTTTTCGCCGGCTTTTGAACGGCAACTTGGTGTTTAGAGATCATTTTTCAGCGCAACACCCGCTACAGGGGATCTCTGGCGAGTGTCAGCAGGGAAAGCAACAGTGTGACTCTAACCAATCAGGTTGACAAATCCTCACTGAGCCATGCAGAGTCTAAACCAGGAAGTATAAATTAGAATATTTAAGTCATTTTAAAATTGTGTATGGAAAGCGAAAGAAAGAGGGAAAAGTGGGAGTAAGAGACAGAAAGAAATAGTTGAAAAAAATTATTTTAATTTTAAATAAAAAAAAAAAAATCTCCAACAATAATTAAATTCTAAATGAAGGAGACTCCATGCTTGTAAAGTTAAATTTTCAATGCCAGTGAAGTTGTTTGGCATTAATTAAGACTTATTACGCTGTTAAAATTTCACTTTCACCTGAATGCACCAGCCCTAACTTTTCTGGCGTGTTTAGTGGGTACATACATCAAACTACACACCCTTCATGTACTTTAATCCTGAGTCTCTCGGTGAGGTACCGGTGTAGCATAGTGTAGCTTCCAGAAGTTGCTGTCCAACTTACTCCGTAATAACGAAGATCGCTGATAGCCTCACAGTTATTCTTGACGCAAAATCCAGGTCATTCGTTCATTTGGTTTTATATTTTGGATGCTTGCATGAACAACCGGATTCCTCTAATGTTGTTAATTAGTAATTCTGTAGACATACCTCTATTATTTTCAGATCTTTCTGTCGAAATGAGATACCATTTCCAGATTGTGATTAATGCTTAGCTCTCCGAGATGTAGTTTATTTGAAGTCTGATATTGCTGGGGTTGGTTAATGTCTCCATCCACAGACTTTCAACCAAGTGCAATGGATCTGTTCATTATAAAATGCTAATGATTTTTTAATATGTAACTGGATTGATAATTGATGAAACCTAATGGACTCTGCCTTTATAGAAGCTAATTGTGGTGTTCATAATTTGGCGAACAAATTGTGTTGTAGTTAAATTTTACTATAAAACTTAAAAAATACCACATCAAAATACTTGCTGCATCCTTTTATGGTTTAGAATAGAAAAACTGTATTCCAGAGGCTGATCTCGGTATGGTTTTATCTGTCTGTGCTTTATCTACAGCTGGTGTTAAGTTTCAAGTTTTTCAGAAAGTTGCTGGCAAACCTCTTCACTTGTTAATGCAGGTACAGATCTCAGTATTTTCACTGTGACTCTGCTTTATCCTGAATGGCCATCTTAATTTAAGAACATATGAAGTAGGAGTAGGCCATTTGACTGTCAGTAAGGAAGCTGATGCGACTTTTTAGGATTGTAGTGGTATCACAGTGCCTTTTTAAAAAAAAAAGTTTAGTTTCATGAATTTTATATACTTGGAAATTATCTGTTTTGGTCATTTTTTGAAGTTGATTTCACATTGATTCAGTGGGTTGCACTCCTGCCTCTGAGTCACAAAGTTGTGGGTTCAAGTCCCACTCGAGACTTGAGCACAAAAATCCAGACTAACATTCCAGTGCAATGTTGAGGAAGTGCTGTACTGTCAGAGGTGCCATATTTTGGATGAGACGTTAAACCGAGGCCTCCTCTGCTCTTTCAGGTGAATGTAAAAGATCCCATGGCACTATTTTGAAGAAGAGCAGGGGAGTTATCCCCAGTGTCCTGGCCAATATTCATCCCTCAATCAACAGAACAAAAACAGATTATCTGGTCATTATCACAGTGCTGTTTGTGGGAGCTTGCTGCGTGCAAATTGGCTGCCACGTTTCCTACATTACAACAGTGACTACACTTCAAATTGGCTGTAAAGTGCTTTGAGACGTCCAGTGGTCGTGAAAGGCTCTATATAAATGCAAGTCTTTTTGATTTCACCAAAATTTCAACCTCGGGCTCTTCCCCTACCTCACCCTTACTGCTGCTGAAATGCTTATTCTTTGTCACCTCCAAACTTGATTACTTCAATGTTTTCCTCCTGAGTTTCACTCTTCACAAATATCAGCTCATCGAAAACTCTATTACTCACACTAAGTCTCACCTCCCTATCTGCTTTAGCCTGACCAATTTGCTTTGGCTCCCTGTCCTCCAGTGCATTGATTGCTGTCATTGTCCCCACCTACTCGTCCCTCCATGGCCTAGCCCCTCCCTACCTCTAACTTGCTTCAGCCCAATATTTCTGCCGTTCTCCTAAATCTGACCTTTTTCTGGAACCCCATACCCCATTGCACCTTCAGCCGCAGAGGTTTCAGCTGTCTTGGCCCCTCACTGTAGCGCTCACCCTAAAATTGTCTGGCTTGTTACCTCTCCCTCCTGCTTCTTCAAAATTCTTATCAAAAAATACCCCTTTCATGATGCCTTCAATCACCATCATTAACCCTTCTCTGGTCCGCTTGTGGTTAACTTGGCCTCTGTGAAGCACTTCAGGAAATGTCATTACATTAAGGGCACAATGTAAGAGTAAATCATTGTTTTGTAGCTTTTTTTGTCGTGCATGCTATGAAAGCTGCCAAGAAATGTCAAGTACTGCAGGTTACAGTGAACTTCAGTGCTGTTATCTAGTTAACTTAGACATAGTTTTTATTAAAACTTTGAAAGCTCATTAGTTATCAAGCAACCACTTTGGGCAGGTATGTTAACTCGGGAACAATAGATGTGGTGGCTCCTGGACCAAATTGTAGTTGATTTATCCACAGCAGGCAGTATCATTTATGCCTAAGTGGATATGAAATTATTGGATAGAGTTTTTGATTTTATCACTGGATACTTGTATTTTTGCATTCTCCAAAGCTTTAAACTGGGGGGAGAAGTGTTAAATGGCAGAAAAATAGACTCTGCAAAATAACCAAATGCAAAAAGCTGGGTTTTTTTTGAGTAATCACTGCTGTTCTCATGGCAGATTAATCCCCTGACCTGTGGGATGATAATCAGGCATTACAGACTGCCAACATACAGCTGTTATCCAAAGGACTCGTGGACAGCGCTGTGCAAGAAACTGTTCATCGGGGAACTGATTTATCCCTGGAAACGCAAGACTGAGAAACTAGACTGAGAAAATGCAGCCTGGAAGCAGCAGTCCGAATGAGTATGTCCGTGTCTAATTTCCTGTATTATGTCTGCATTGCGTTTTGCTTTGAGGGTAAAAAGTTTTCCTTTTAAAATAGGCTTGATTTAATATGGTGAAATGTTTTTAAAAATGTAATAACTTTAAAATCAGTGATTTTTACTACTGCCAAAGTTATGCTGCAAAATTATCAATGGATTGACATAATTCTGCAAAGTTTAAAAAAAATATTAGCAGAGAAAGGTTAAAATGTCCTTTGGGATATTAAAGTATCTATGTCTCAAAGTACAATTTCACACTTTACCTCTTCTATTGCAGCAAATGCACTTTTCCACATATTGGGTGCAGTTTTCGAGTTCTGTAAGAATGCACTTCAATTTACTGTAAAATTGAAACATTATTGCACTGTTTTTAGACAAATCACTTTTTATACTTTAAAGGCAAACATTTCCTTTTTGTATTTAGTGACATGTATATTGGTACTTTAATAGTAATTGCCTAATAGAATGCTTATTTTCATTTATCAGCTATATGTGCACCATTTTTAGATTTAATCAAATCTAGACACAATCATCTCCTAAATTGAAGAAATACTATTTTTGTGTTGATTTCAGAAAAAAATATAAACTGGAAAATCCACCTTTTTAAAAAAAAAAAATCTGATTACTGCCAAGTGTTCAGAACCATGTGCTGCCCTATAATGGAACAATCGAGCTAAATATTTAGCATTTTGTTCACTGCCATGATGACAATATTGTTTCCCTGAGATTCAGGGGTGGGTGACCTCAGTGATTTGCACTCCATAACTGTTGCAATGCTTCTGAACCATGTTTGAGTTTTTTAAACACAATACTTTAGTCGTGCATTTGTATAGCACAAGCCTGCTTCCATATTATTCTTTCTAGAATGCATTGTATGGAGGAGGAACAAGGGGGTATCTGTAGTTCTCAGATCATTTATTTGAGAGCTGTGTTCTTGGGCTAGTTATTGAAATGTTCTAAACAGGGCTAGATCCCCTTTTGAACTTGTGGGTGTTCAACAAATCTCAATACTAAAAGTTACATTGGCCTGGAATTTCCTGAAAACCTACGCTGAAACAACGGCGTATGGCGTAACGCCGATTTTTGACACACCATATACGCTTGAATTTCCTAAATCTTTTACGCCGATTCTGTGAAACCTCTTGTAACCCTCTGCCGTTCATTAAGATAGCTCTGCCCCCATGCAAATGTTTAGGTCACACGAAGTTTCAACAGTTCTGAACGGCTGTAAACTTACACCTAAAGTTTTTGGCACAAAGTCATATTTCTACTTTTTTAAAATTCTCCTCCACTGAGACCTACATTGCATTTTCTGTGTCTACGAATGCATCTTCATGGCATCCGAACAATTTGCATTAAAAATTGAAAAATTTCCACAATTGCTTTTACTTAAACATTCTGTGCCTAATGTGCATAAATGATGCCCCCGTGGTTTCAAACTTTAATTTTCATGCATAAAAAAGGACTTGAAGAGGGAATATGCTGTAAGTTTGTTTGGCACTTTCCATGCGCCCCGATTGTTTACGCTGATTTCTATTTGTTACGTGCGGTTTCTACATTCTGATGTATGGCAATAGGATTAACAGGAGGTTTCGACACAACTCACCAACAGGAAGATCAGCGTAAATTCCAGGCCAAAGCTGTGATTGAAAAAGTTCTGTTTTTCTTCTGCTCACAACATTGTTACTCTGCGAATTGTTCTACCAGATTTTTTTTTTACATAGAAGGCCAAATGTTTTGACATGTACAAAAGTTGATTAATATCTTGAATAAAATCTCTACTGATGCCATTTGTATATTTGCTTTTTCTGCAAAAACATTTGCATTTACAATTTTGTTAGTAGTTTCAAGAGAAATCCAAGCAAGCTCAATTGCCTTGGCATGCCAGTTCGCCAGTACTAATTCATTATTTAAATGCCAAGACAACACCAAAGTATGATGATCACAGTGCCACGATTACCATTTTAAAGAACTCTAGTCAACTGCTCTTTATTATACAGGTACAATGTCTGCAATCGTGCCGGTTTTTGAGTTTCGCCGGATTTCAGACAAGAAAATCAATAGTCTGAAATCTGGAATCCTCTGGACCGAATGCATTGCCGCATTTCGGGGTTTGCCGCATTTCGGACCTCGCCGCAAACCGAATTCGTGCCAGATTTCGGGTTTTGCCGCATTTTGAACCTCGCCGCCCGCCAATCCTCCATTCCTCGCCACTTGCTGAAATGCCCAGTTTTCGGACAATTTCGGTTTTCGGAAATACGGATTTGGGACGTTGCACCTGTATATACAGTTCTGATACTTAACCAGTCTTGCATTATACATTCATGACATCTTCAATACATGTTTCCGATTGTCAACTTATTGCTAGCTGCATTTATTTCCCTATCAGGAGTTTTATTCCAGTTTGTGGAATAAAATATTTCATAGCTCAAATTCACGTATATTTTAATGAATTGGTGCAGTTACAAGTGAATTGTTAAGTTTAATCAGAAGAATACCAGAGCATCAACGTCACCTTAATTGGAATCGATCTGTAGTGGCTCTTTTCACTGAAATATTATTTGATACAGGTGAAGCATCCAAAATCCAGAATGTTCCGGAATCTGGAGCAATTGGTGGCAGGGTCGTCCGGAATCCGTAAAATGTTCTGGAATCTGGACCCACTGATCTCGAGGTCCCGCCGCTGCCTGATCCTCGGGCCTTGCCTCACTGCCCCTCACCACCGCTGCTCTTACCTCAGGGCCTCCTCGCCGGCCTGCCCGAACACCACCTCCGCGACTGGGCCCACCCGACCAGCTCCTCTTCGGCGGGGGCCCGCTCGACCAGCTCCTCTTCGGTGGGACCCCGCCCGAACAACTCCTTGGCAGCTGGACCCCGCCCCCGATCACCTCTTTGATGGGGCCAGCGGCCCAAACAGCTCCTGGGCGAGCACCGCCCACCCCATCCCACCGCGCACCATCCACCCTTCTGACGTTCTGAAATCCGGAAATACCCGAACCTGGGCTCGGGTGTTTCCCGATTTGTGACGTCAGAAAGACGTTCCAAAATGCGGAATCCGGAATGGCCTCGGTCCCAAGAGTTCCGGATTCTGGACGCTGCACCTGTAATGCAAATGGTTTGACTATTAAAATAGATTTAAAGAAAGCTACTTATTTTTGAGCTCTCTTTCTTAACTGTTCTCTCCTCACTCCAGGGACTTGAGCACAAAAATTCTAGGCTGACACACCGATGCAATGCTGAGGGAGTGTTGCACTGTCGGAGCTGCTGCCTTTTGGATGAGACGTTAAACCGAGGCCCCGACTACTCAAGTGGACATAAAAGATCCCATGGCACTACATCGAAGAAGAGCAGGAGAGTTATCCACGGTGTCCTGGCCAATATGTATCCCTCAATCAACATAACAAAAAAACAGATTATATGGTCATTATCACATTGCTATTTGTGGGAGCTTGCTTGTGCGCAAATTGGCTGCTGTGTTTCCTATATTACAACAGGGACTACACTCCAAAAGTACTTCATTGGCTGTAAAGTGCTTTGAGACGTCCGGTGGTCGTGAAAGGCACTATATAAAGCCCAAAAAAAAGCCCGACTTCGTGGGGCAGTCAGAGGAGCAGTTTGGAGCACGAGGCTGGAGATGTGGGCAAATCAAAAAAGCTAGTCACCGCAGCAGCAGAATCAACAACGCGGAGGTTGGGACCGGTGAGGAGCGGAGGTTGGGACTGGCGAGGACAGTTGAGGCACGGAGGAACAGAAAGATCGGAGCCCAGAGGTGGAGCAGCATGGACAAGACGAGGGAAGGCGCAGCACGGACCAATAGCGAGGTCGTGAGGCTCACATTGCGTACTATGAATTCCACGTAGAGAGAGGTCCTGTGGGAAGGAGGAAGGAAGGAAGACAATAGTATGTTTGAGTTTGTGTATGTATTGGCAAATGCAGCGGAGCCTGGTCTCCCGTCGTCTTGGATCCCCTTGCCACTGGACCAAGACTTTGCTCCGTCAAGCCCGTGTGGTGGCTGGTGTGCAACGGCCACCCCACATTAAAAGAATTCACGCACAGGCAGCTTCCACCATTTAAAATGAGTTCATTAGTCACCTAAGTACTCATTTTTAGTGTGGAAGCAAGTCATCCTCGACCCCGAGGGACTGCCTATGATGATATAAATCCAAGTCTTTCTTTCACTTTCCGATTTTTTTTCTCTGTCAGTGCCATTTTTGTTACTTTAAATTTTTACTTTATATTTAATCTACCTAAAATGTTAAATCTTGTAACCATTTCTTGCTTTTCACTTAACATCTCCCAGATTCGATTCTGCATTTTGAAGGGAGGAGCTATATTGTATAAATGTGCCTCTAACTGCCTGAAGCAGCTCTTTGAAGGTGCTATTATATTACTAGATTTTCTTGTTCCTGTCTAGGGAGGCCCCTGACCTGCGTGAGAACACCAGCGGCAGGTCGGGGCCATGAAAGGAGCGGAGGTGCGGCAGTCCGGGAGCAGCGTGGAGGCATACCCACTTCAGGGAGCAACGCGAGCTGTTGCAGGAGGGCGACAGCAGCAAAGATTGACATCATCAAGGTCCAGTTCGGTGATTGGAGCGTGGGCAGATACAGCAGGAGCGGCGAGAGACTGTGGAGGGATGTGATGGGGCCCAGGAGAGGCGTGAGTTCGGGGCTAGGGGCCCAGGGGCAGCACGGGCCAGTCCACACTGCGATTATGTGTGCGAACTAGGCCTGTGCAACAGAGCAGGTCTTCAGTCATCTTGGATAACACTTGCCACTGTCAAGCTCGTGTGGCAGCTGGTGTGCAATAGCCACCATATGTTAAAAAAATCCACCCTTCAGGATGCAGTTCAGGACCTGGAATATTGGGTCCTTCATTAAAACACCTGTGATCTCATCCTTTTTTGGGCGTGGAAGCAACTCATCCTCGTTTCGAGGGACAGCCTATGATGATAATCCCATGCACTACTATCTCCTTTTTATACATTCATCACTGGGTGCCAGACTTCAGTGTAATAATGTGTTTGCAAATACACGGGAGCTACTCTCCACGTTTAGCTTTGTTGAACAGGCTGCTTAAGCTCAACAAATAAGTCATAGACCTAGACTTTTGTGGGCTATTCTTGGCGTGCAGCTGAAAGGAGAGAGGAGTGGGTGGACCTGTGTGCCTGCAGTCTGCAGCAGAATCATTACGTAGAAGAGCCTTGACCTAATTACATCATTGGCCAGTTTCACAATTTTCTTATTTCAAATGGAGACTTGCTACCACTGGATCAGTTTCCTCACTTATGGCGTTGATAGACCAAGAGAGCCTACATTAGATATAACCTCTGGCATTAGAGTTTTTAAAGATTGCTTTCACATTTTTTTCCCCAACCAAATGGAAGTTGCAGAGGGTGATGCCGCTCTCAAAAATTACAGGTGTTATCAGATTTTCATTGACTAAACAAACATTCTGTAGAATGAAAATATGCTTCCATTTGAAGAATGCTGGCCGGACTAATTTAACAATAAGGGAGTTGCCTTTCTTTTCCGAATCTTCCATTTACTAATGTAGAATTGCAGATACAAATTCTTGAGCTTCTGTAATGTACATTGCGCTCTTTTATGTCTACTATTTTACATTACAGCTTCTCAACAAATACAAAATAGTTTGCATGTTTTTGCACATTTCATGTAAGCATACAAAGTATGATGTTGGTAATGTTGTCCTGAAACAATGCTTTGTACTCTGAAATTGGATCTTGACAAGAAATGTCATTCATTGCTTCATCACTCCACGAGAAGAGGCAACGGGATATTATAGTTAAATTCCTACGAGATATCAGCCCTGAAGTGTTCATTATTATATTCAATGACTATTAAAATGGATCTTGTTTCCTTAATTCACAAATTTGCACAACGATCATGCAAAATGGTATCAAGAAATCTATTTCCATATATTCAGTGTTTGCTCCTGTCTGGCTTCAACCATTTCATCTTTTAATGTGTCAGGAATGCAGCTGTGACACGTTTGAGTAGTAATTTTATTTAATCTCTTTCTAAAGATTTTTTTTAATACTGAAAATTATATAAAGCTGCCATCTGAAATGCCAAGCAAATTATTCATAATCATTATTCATTTGATTATTTGTAGGTAAAGCTTTATGTTGCTGAATGATTTATATATTATTAGCATTCAAACAGTTCTTCTGCATCCGAAGATTGTATAATGCTGACATTATTTAGGAGCGGGTAGCTTTTCTTTTAATCTACAAAGCTGTGTTTGCAGTAAATTTCAGCTTGTATTTGCATAATATATTCTGCTTTCAAAAAGATCATTTGTTTATGAAAATCCAAATTAACGATTTAGTAACGGTCTGAATTAATCAAGAAAAATTATGAAGATCAGTTATAGTTTTTCTAATCCCAACAAAGACAATTTCATTACATTATAAAAATTGCACAAAAATGTTTGCAGTATAGCTGAATGATCTGTGGATTTAATTTTGTTATAATGGGCCCTATTTTGGAGTTTGCAATGAAATTACGCTTACACTTGCTCACAGCCGTTCATTACGCTTACACTTGCTCACAGCCTTTATGTGGGATTTTTGCACTGTAATTTGCTGTGATTAGAAAGTCATTTTGACACAGTGCCCTCCACAGGGGATCTGGAACCTGCATGAACAGGGCAAGTAACTATCTCCTTAACCAATCAGATAGAAGAATTGTGACTAAGCAGCGCAGAGTCTGAACCAGGAAGTGCAAGTTAGAATATTTCAAAGCCAAATCATATACAGAAAGCAAAATAAAGGAAGGGAAAGAAAGATGGGATAAAGAGAGATAAGAGAAAGAAAAATCTTGTTTAAAAATTTACATTTTTTGTCTCTGTTAATTGTAAATCTAAAGGAATGAGACTCCACACGTAAAAGTTAATTTTCAGTGCCAGAGAGGTTGCTTGGCAATAATTAAGACTTATCACGCCATTAAAAATTTACTTACACTGGAATGGACAAGCCGTAACTTTTTCTGCTGCGTTTATAGTGTATCTATCGCACAAGTACAGCAGCTTCACGCCGCTACATGTGTTTGTTTCAATGCCGAGTCTCTGCGCAATACTATTACAGCAAAGCTTCTGGAGCAGCAGGACAACTTGGACAGCAACTTCATGATTTCCACGTTTAACTGCATAGGTGCGGTCGCCGGAAGTTGCTATCCAGTGTACACTTTAACAAAAGTGAGCGCTGATGGAAGCCTGTTATATTTATCGCAAAATCCAAGCCAATGTAACTGGACATGCACAATACTGTGTAAACTGGAGAGCATTTGCTGTCCTTGTACAGAATTCTTTTCAAAAGCAGTTTATAAAAAAGATGATTAGAAGTGGAGTTGGATATAATATTGGTTCAGATATTTGTTTAAATGATGTAGGGTCAGACAGAACAAGCATTGACTTACAATTTTATGACCTGAGTTGTACTGTCAACAGCAAGTGGAAGCTGAACATTTTACAATTATTTGCAGAAACCCAAAATTGATTATACACTAAACTATTGCCCTGAAATTCCGCTCGGAGGTTTCTTTCGATGAACGCCTCCAACCGGAGAATTTTTACAAATTTACCTGGTGGTCCCGAAGGCGCCTGCGATTGCGGTGGAGAAGCCTTCTCTTCCCGCGCTGCGTAGCGCACTCCCGTCCTCGAGGTTCCCACGCTGAAGGTGTCATCACGTGTGACTGCACAACCAATCAGGTACAGTATTCCACAGCATTCTCATTAATAGCAATGAGAATTCTGTATCTACGAGTTCTCATTGCTATTAATGAGAAAAAAACAAACACACTAAACACCATAATAAAAAATAAAAAAAACACACTTCACATAACTAATTTCAATTAATTTTAATTAATAAATGTCTTCGAAAAAAAATCAGTTTTTTTTTTAAGTTATGGTTTAAAATAAACACGCTAGTGAGCAGGGGATTTTTAAACAATAAAATGTTTTTTTAAATGTTTTATTAGATTTTTGTATGTTTTAAAACTCATGCCTGTAAAAGTCGGCTACGCGCCTGTTTTTATCAGGCGCAAGAATTTTGAGGACATTTGCTGGGCAAGATATGGGTAAATACTGCAATCTTGCCCTTGCAAATGTCCTCGCTCCCGAGATAGAGAGAATCTGTCGAGCTGGAGCTTGACAGATCGGAAAAGCCGGTTTTCAGCGCATGTGCATTGTGCGCTGAAAACCGGCTTTTGCAATGCCTTCCTGGGTCTGTGCAGACCCGGGGAGGCCGGGATTTCCAGGCCATTGTCAGGTGCTTGTTTCAGGAATAATAAATATAATTTGGATTGAGTGTTGAACTTCAAAACAGTGGTTAGTGTGGTTAAGCTCCTGGTGAACACACACATTGCAATATACTATTGCTGCTAGTTGACAAGTTAAATTTGAGAGGAAACATTATGGGCAGGATTTTGCAGTCAGCAGCAAATGAACAGTGCCAGCAGTTCATT
>NW_027251867.1:0-35376 GCF_044704955.1 Pristiophorus japonicus
CCCCTCCCCCTCACACACACTCTCTCCCCCTCTCCCTCACACACTCCTCTCTCTCTCCCCCTCCCCCTCACACACTCTCTCTCCCCCTCTCCCTCACACACTCTCTCTCCCCTCTCCCTCACACACTCTCTCTCTCTCCCCCTCCCCCTCACACACACTCTCTCCCCCTCTCCTCACACACTCTCTCTCTCCCCCTCCCCCTCACACACTCTCTCTCCCCCTCTCCCTCACACACTCACTCTCTCTCCCTCCCTCACACACTCTCTCTCTCTCTCCCCCTCTCCCTCACACACTCACTCTGTCTCCCCCTCACACACTCTCTCTCCCCTCACCTCCCTCCTCTCCCCCTCACACACTCTCTCTCCCCCTCTCCCTCACACACTCTCTCTCCCCCTCTCCCTCACACACTCTCTCTCCCTCCCTCCCTCACACACTCTCTCTCCCCCTCTCCCTCACACACTCTCTCTCTCTCTCCCTCCCTCCCTCACACACTCTCTCTCTCCCCCTCACACACTCTCTCTCTCCCTCCCTCCCCCTCCCTCACACACTCTCTCTCTCTCTCTCTCTCTCTCTCTCTCACCGCCGGGGCCCCATTCGCCGCCTGCCGCCTCTCGCTCTCTCAGGCTCGGCCTGTCCCGCGGGCCCGGGCTGGGGGCCTGTCGCCGGTCCGCTGCTCCTCCTGCTGCAGGCCCGCGGCTCGCATCACTCCGGGACCGGGCTCGGGCTGGGCCTAGTACTGCTCCTGGTCCTGGGCCTCCCCCGCCCCGCACAGCGACCCGCCGGCCGGGAGGACCAATCACAGCGACCCGCCCGCCGGGAGGACTAATCACAGCGCTCCGCTGGCTGGGAGGACCAATCACAGCGCCCCCGCCGGCCGGGAGGACCAATCACAGCGCTCCGCCGGCCGGGAGGACCAATCACAGCGCTCCGCTGGCTGGGAGGACCAATCACAGCGCCCCCGCCGGCCGGGAGGACCAATCACAGCGCTCCGCTGGCTGGGAGGACCAATCATAGCGCCCCCGCCGGCCGGGAGGTCCAATCACAGCGCCCCCGCCGGCCGGGAGGACCAATCACAGCGCCCCCGCCGGCCGGGAGGACCAAACACAGCGCCCCCGCCGGCCGGGAGGACCAATCACAGCGCCCCCGCCGGCCGGGAGGACCAATCACAGCGCCCCCGCCGGCCGGGAGGACCAATCACAGCGCCCCCGCCGGCCGGGAGGACCAATCACAGCGCCCCCGCCGGCCGGGAGGAGGAGGGCTGGGGCTGACAGGGGCCATTGTTGAGGGCATCGTGGCAGCACCCTGGCCCCAAACACTGGCACCGGCTCGACTCTGTCAGCGCCCGAGGAGGGATCGCAAGGGTGTGCGCACCACCCGCGCCATGACAGGAGCCGACGGTCCATCCATCACCGACACCAACAGGTGAAGGGGACAGAGGCCAATGCCGGGGCACTGAGAGGCCCAGCTCAGAGAGCCCAGTACAGCCAGCGCCTCACAGCTAACCTGGCCTGCCTTGGTGACCCTGAGACGCTCAATGCCCTCAGCGCTTGGTCTGCCCTCCAGGCCTCTATAACCAGGGCCTGTGAAGAGACACTCGGTCACTCAACCAGGAAACACCAGGACTGGTTCCATGGAGATCGAAGAACGAATCGATCGTAAGCTCAGAGCATTTCTGAGCCTCAAGCAACAGCCCAACTCGGGAGCTGCAAAGCAACGTTACAGACACCTCAAGGCTCAGGTCCAACAAACAACCCAGGACCTAAAGGACAGGTGGTGGATGGAGAAAGCACAGGAGATACAACAACTGGCCGACAGCCATGATATGCGAGGATTCTTCACTGCAGTCAAGGCCACCTGTGGTCCAAACTCCCAAGGCCCCACCCCACTCTTGGCCAAGAACGGGGAAACACTCATCAAGGACACCGAGGCTGTCAGGGACCGATGGAAGGAGCACTTCGAAGATCTCCTCAATCGAGACTCTGCCTTTGACTCGAGTGTTCTCGACTCCATCCCGCAGCATGTGACCTGCCACCAACTCAGTGAAACCCCAACACTGCACGAGGTAAGCAAAGTCATAAAACAGCTCAAGAATAACAAGGCTACGGGAGCGGATGGAATCCCTGCTGAGACGCTAAAGTATGGCAGAGAGGCGCTGTTGGCCTGGATACATGACCTCATCTCTCATCTGGAGGGAGGAGAGCATGCAGGGAGATCTGAGCGATGCAGTGATTGTGACCATCTTTAAAAAGGGGACAAGTCCGACTGTGGCAACTACAGGGGAATCTCCCTGCTATCAGCCACTGGGAAAGTTGCTAGAGTTCTCCTCAACCGTCTTCTCCCTGTGGCCGAGGAGCTCCTCCCGGAGTCACAATGTGGATTTCGTCCCCTACGGGGCAAAACAGACATGATCTTTGCAGCGTTTCAGCTGCAGGAAAAATGCAGGGAGCAGCGCCAGCCCTTATACATGGCCTTTTTCGATCTTACAAAGGCCTTTGACACTGTCGACCATGAGGGCTTATGGAGCATCCTCCTCCATTTTGGATGCCCCCAAAAGTTAGTCAACATCCTTCGCCTGCTCCACGATGACATGCAGGCCGTGATCCTCACCAACGGATCCATCACAGACCCAATCCACGTCCGGGCCAGGGTCAAACAGGGCTGCGTCATCGCTCCGACCCTCTTCTCAATCTTCCTCGCCGCCATGCTCCACCTCACAGTCAACAAGCTCCCCGCTGGAGTGGAACGCTACGCCCCCTCCAGGCCAGGTCCAAGATCACCCCAACTGTTATGTATGAAGGAAGAGTCTGACTGGATACTGGGCTCATTGCAGGTCTCCAGAGTGCCTCTGGTGGCTGTACAGGGTATATACCAGTTTACATATATAACAACACTCCCCCCGCCCCTCCCAAAGTTAACTATTTACAAGGTGAGTCGATCTGGGGCCCTCCTTTCCCTGGTTGATCATCTTGGTGGAAATGCTGGTTTTGGTGAATCGTTTGTTGGGCCCTTGCTGGGCTGCTGTGCAGCTGGCCTTGCTGGGCTGCCTGGTGTGCTGGGCCCTGCAGGGTTGCTGTGGATGATGGGTTCTGCTTCATGGTCAACCGTGGTGTCGGTTGCCACTGGTGTGTATGTTGGGGGATCAAAGAAGGTAGAGTCCAAAGTGGGTTGCACAGGATAGTCCGTGAATCTGAGTTTGATTTGGTCCAAGTGTTTCTGGTGAATGAGTCCATTTGAAAGTTTGACCCGAAACACCCTGCTCCCCTCTTTGGCCACGACAGTGCCGGGAAGCCACTTGGGACCTTGTCCATAATTTAATACAAATACAGGATCGTTGATTTCAATCTCACGTGACACATTTGCGCTATCACGGTATGTTATGCTATGCTATCTTGGAAGCCTCCTATCAACAAGAACAGGCATTGATGATGAGATCCAACACCGCCTCCAGTGCGCCAGTGCAGCCTTCGGCCGCTTGAGGAAAAGAGTGTTTGAAGACCAGGCCCTCAAATCTACCATCAAGCTGATGGTCTACAGGGCTGTAGTAATACCTGCCCTCCTGTATGGATCAGAGACATGGACCATGTACAGAAGACACCTCAAGTCGCTGGAGAAATACCACCAACAATGTCTCCACAAGATCCTGCAAATCCCCTGGGAGGACAGACGCACCAACGTTAGCGTCCTCGACCAGGCCAACATCCCCAGCATTGAAGCACTGACCACACTTGATCAGCTCCGCTGGGCAGGCCACATTGTTCACATGCCAGACACGAGACTCCCAAAGCAAGCGCTCTACTCGGAACTCCTTCACAGCAAACGAGCCAAAGGTGGGCAGAGGAAACGTTACAAGGACACACTCAAAGCCTCCCTGATAAAGTGCAACATCCCCACTGACACCTGGGAGTCCTTGGCCATAGACTGCCCTAAGTGGAGGAAGTGTATCTGGGAAGGCTCTGAGCTCCTTGAGTATCGTCACCGAGAGCATGGAGAGACCAAGCGCAGGCAGCGGAAGGAGCATGCGGCAAACCAGTCCCACCCACCCCTTCCCTCAACGACTATCTGTCTGACCTGTGACAGAGACAGTGGTTCTTGTATTGGACAGCCACCTAAGAACTCATGCTAAGAGTGGAAGCAAGTCTTCCTCGATTCCGAGGGACTGCCTGTGATGATGATCACGGTATGCACTTTGTTGAAGCCGCCTGCTCTCTACCTGTTCATGTAGATCAGGGTGAACTAACGAGAGTCTTGTCTTAAGTGCCCTTTTCATGAGCAGTTCAGCAGGTGGGATCCCAGTGAGTGAGTGGGGTCTCGTGCGGTAGCTAAGCAGGACTCGGGATAGGCGAGTCTGCAGTGAGCCTTCAGTTACCCTCTTCAAGCCTTGCTTGATGGTTAGCACTGCTCTCTCTGCCTGACCATTGGACACTGGTTTAAACGGGGCAGATGTGACATGTTTGATCCCATTGCGGGTCATGAACTCTTTGAACTCGGCACAGATAAACATGGCCTGTTGTCGCTCACCAGGACATCGGGTAGCCCATGCGTGGCAAACATGGCCCGCAGGCTTTCAGTGGTGGCAGCGGACGTGCTTGCCGACATTATCTCACATTCAATCCATTTGGCGTTCCATTTACAACCACAAGGAACATTTTACCCAAGAACGGGCCTGCATAGTCGACGTGAACCCAAGACCACGGTTTGGAGGGCCAAGACCATAAACTTAGCGGCACCTCCCTGGGTGCATTACTTAACTGCGAGCATGTGTTAAATCTGTGAACGCAGAACTCTAAGTCCGCAACAATACCGGGCCATCACACGTGGGATCTGGCTATCGCTTTCATCATTACTGTTGTGTATGCATGCCTGTAACACTGTTATGCCACACTGAATGTACCCTTATACTGTACACACCTTACCGGTACACCAAAGGGTGCTGCTGCTGGAGACCTAGGGGTTGCCTGCACACGGCAGGTAACCCAGTATAAAAGGGAACTCACGGCTTGTTGTCGTCACTCAGGAGCTGCAACTAAAGGACTACAGGTCCACACAGTTTAAGTATCATACCTTGCCTCGTGGAGTCATTACTATAGGTGCCTATATACACCACAACTGGCGACGGGAATACGAGGTCACGAACTACACGCTCAACATGTCTAACCTCAGCAACTTTCAGCAATTTACAGAGGGGGAAGATTGGGACACTTTTGTGGAAAGATTGGAACACTTCTTTACAGCCAATGACCTGGACGGGGACACACCAGCCACACTACCGAACAAACGCAGGGCCATCCTGCTTAGCAGTTGTGGGCCCACCATCTACGGTCTCGTCAGGGACTTACTAGCCCCGGAGAAGACAACCACCTATGAGGAACTTGTAACAATCATACAGGAACAACTAAAACCGAAAGTATCCTCACAGCCAGGCACCAGTTCTACACTTACCGGCGACCTGAGGGCCAAGAAATTGCCAAGTATGCTGCACACTTGAGAAGACTAGCTGCACCGTGTGAGTTTGGCGACCACCTTAATGAAGCACTAAGGGACATATTTGTCTTCGGAATCGGCCACGAAGGCCTCCTACACAAATTGCTCTCGGCTGACATCACGGTCACCCTGCAGAAAGCAATCCAAGTGAGCCAGGCCGACATGGTTTCGGCCAGCGACTCCAGGCAAATACTGACCCCGGACTCCGGCGAGAGCAGTGCACCGCATGGATACCTCTAAAGGCAGAAATGCTGCCCCGAGTCCCGGAACCCTGAGTCTGCCACATGGGGCAAACCGGACGGCCCCGTGCTGGCGCTGTGGAGGAAACCACAGGGCCCACCAGTGCCGCGACAAAGACTATGCATGCAAAGGCTGCAAAGAGAAAGGGCACCTTCAGAGAATGTGCAGAAAAGGCTGTACTCACTGTGTCTCTGATGAGCTGGCTAATCACCGGGGCTCCGACACAGATGAAGATGAAGCTGCTCTCACCCTGGGAGAAGAGTATGGAATCTTTACCTGCTCCAACGGAAGTTCTCCGTGGATGATGGAAGTGGACATCGATGGGGTCCCAGTCTCCATGGAGATCGACACAGGGGCGAGCCAGTCTGTGATGAGCCAAAAGACCTTTGAAAAAATTTGGATCCTGCCACTCGACCAAAACTGTCTCCTGTCCAGGCAAAGCTGCTCACCTATACCAAAGGTAAACTCCAAATCGTTGGCAGTGTAGACGTCCAGGTCTCCCAGGGCGGCGTGTTGCACAAACTCCCCCTGTGGATTGTAGCCGGCGACAGTCCCACGCTGCTGGGCAGGAATTGGATAAACCGGGTCCACATCAGGTGAAGTGGTGCTGTGGAAGAAAAGAGCAGCACAGCCCTCCTGCAGGAAAGCCAGGAAATGGCTGCAGCACCAGCAGCACAAGGAGAAACACTTGTAATCAAAGTGGCCATCGCCATGCCACGAGTGAGCATAGAGGAGCATCACATGACACTGAGCGACCAATCGGATTTGAAGGCTCCCTTAAAGGAGACCGGTAACCAAAGAAATTTAAAGGGGAAGTTTCAACTATTTGAGTACAAGGACTTTAAAGCTAAAGATGCGATTAAAGGGTGCAAGTATAAAAATGTATGCAATGAATTGTGATGCTGGTTTAACTAATGTGACTAATGATATGAATACAGGTGTCAGTAAGATTAAGAACAAGTTTATTATGCTTAACAGTAATGATAGAGATTGTGAAATGCCTAATGTAACCAAGTCTGTTGAAACCAGGACACCCAAAAATGATGCAAATGCTAGAATGTATAATGCAGGCTCGACTATGTGTGATCAGAGCCAAGGTGTCATGTATACCGGTAGGACACTGCCAAAGGACATTGGGTCCTACAGGGACCATGCTAATGCCAATTGAGTCCCCCTGTGGGAGACCCCAGGTCCAGCAGGTACCTGACCATGTAGCCTGGACATTTGGAACGAATGTGATACCCCTTGCAGGACACACACACAGGCAGTGGGAGCAGACCCACTACAGGGACAGTGGTCAATGGGCAGCCCAGACACCACCAATGGCAACCGGCACCAGACCAGCCCTACAGCCCCTGGCCACCAGGGCCAACACCAGGAGCATGAGGCCAATACCCTCCAGCTTCCCTGGCAAACCCTGGGATGACCTGACCCTCATCCCCATTGGGGGTCAAGGAGCCCACCCAGTCTTGTGGCCCTGCCCACCTCCCCACAACTACCCACATCACAGTGTGTACACACCACCCACTGCTGCCGTGGCTACCCCCCCGAGGGATCCCACAACAGTGACACCCACATGGTCTGTGTGTGAGGGGGGGGAAACGTACGAGGTCAGCCTCAAGCACAGGGGTCACACCTGGCAACCACACAACCCTCACCACAACCTCCCATAGCCCACCACTGATCACCTCCCCTGGTCATGACAACAAGGATATGAAAAATGCTCAGGGGGGAGTATTGTTGTGTAGGCATGCCTGTTCACTGTGTGATGTCTGTAATACTGTTATGCCACATTGAATGCACCCTTATACTGTACACATCTGACCGGTACACCAGAGGGTGCTGCTGCTGGAGACCTAGGGGTTACCTGCACACGGCAGGTAACCCAGTATAAAAGGGAACTCACAGCTTGTTGTCGTCACTCAGGAGCTGCAACTGAAGGACTACAGGTCCACACAGTTTAAGTATCATACCCTGCCTCGTGGAGTCATTACTATAGGTGCCTACATACACTACAATTACGATGCCTGCATGGGTGCTGTGGAGGTCATTGATGTAGGTGTCTCCGCCCTTCTTGGGGACCACTACCCGCTTTCCCCCACAGAAGGCAGTCTGTATAGACCTTTCATCCTTGCGCCGCTGGAATGGCTTTATCTCTTCCTGCATTTCCACTGGGACACTTTACCAGCTCCCATGAATCTCAGAGGGTCAGTAAGGAGTCCTGGCTTGTCCAGGTTCTAATCTGTCGGGCTGTGACGGGTGATTGCTCACTCTCAAATGCTTCCATCACCATGACTAAACCTGCGGGCTGCACCATTTCCACCCCACGTGGTGGGCAATGGCAGCTTACTGAGAGCATCGGCGCAGTTTTCTGTGCCTGGCCTGTGGCGGATGGTGTAGTTGTATGCAGACAACATGAGCGCCCATCTCTGGACATGGGCCGATGCAATGATACAGATCCTTTTACTCTCGGAAAACAGGGATGAGTGGCTTATGGTCAGTTTCCAATTCAAATTTTAGCCCAAACAGATATTGATGCATTTTCTTTATCCCATAGACACACGCTAACGCTTCTTTCTCAATCATGCTGTAGGCTCTCTCAGCCTTTGACAGACTCCTGGATGCATAAGCAACCTGTTGAAATTTCCCAAAATCATTAGCTTGTTGCAATACACACCCGACGTCATATCACATGCTAGTACTAAACGCTTACCTGGATCATACAATACAAGCAATTTGTTTGAGCATAACAGTTTTCTGGCTTTTACAAAGGCATTTTCTTGGCTTTTGCCCCATACCCATTCATCTCCTTTACGCAGTAAGGCGTGCAGTGGTTCTAATAGTGTGCTGAGACCCAGTAAGAAGTTACCAAAGTAGTTCAGGAGTCCTAGAAATGACCGCAGCTCCCTCACGTTCTGTGGTCTCAGTGCGTTCTCGATTGCCTCAGTCTTCGAATCGGTGGGCCTGATGCCGTCCGCCGCGATTCTTCTCCCCAGGAACGCCACTTCAGGCGCCAGGAAAACGCACTTCGAGCTTGTTAACCTGAGCCCTACGTGGTTGAGTCGACTAAGAACCTCCTCCAGGTTCTGCAGGTGCTCGATGGTGTCCCGACCTGTGACCAAGATATCGTACTGGAAGACCACGGTGTGCGGGACCGACTTCAGTAAGCTTTCTATGTTCCTCTGGAATAGAAACATAGAAAATAGGTGCAGGAGTAGGCCATTCGGCCCTTCTAGCCTGCACCGCCATTCAATGAGTTCATGACTGAACATGAAACTTTAGTACCCCATTCCTGCTTTCTCACCATACCCCTTGATTCCCCTAGTAGTAAGGACTTCATCTAACTCCTTTTTGAATATATTTAGTGAATTGGCCTCAACAACTTTCTGTGGTAGAGAATTCCACAGGTTCACCACTCTCTGGGTGAAGAAATTCCTCCTCATCTCGGTCCTAAATGGCTTCCCCCTTATCCTTAGACTGTGTCCCCTGGTTCTGGACTTCCCCAACATTGGGAACATTCTTCCTGCATCTAACCTGTCTAACCCCGTCAGAATTTTAAACGTTTCTATGAGGTCCCCTCTCATTCTTCTGAACTCCAGTGAATACAAGCCCAGTTGATCCAGTCTTTCTTGATAGGTCAGTCCCGCCATCCCGGGAATCAGTCTGGTGAACCTTCGCTGCACTCCCTCAATAGCAAGAATGTCCTTCCTCAGGTTAGGAGACCAAAACTGTACACAATACTCCAGGTGTGGCCTCACCAAGGCCCTGTACAACTGTAGCAACACCTCCCTGCCCCTGTACTCAAATCCCCTCGCTATGAAGGCCAACATGCCATTTGCTTTCTTAACCGCCTGCTGTACCTGCATGCCAACCTTCAATGACTGATGTACCATGACACCCAGGTCTCTTTGCACCTGCCCTTTTCCTAATCTCCTGCCCTTTTCCTAATCTTGCTGCCATTGATCGAATTCCAAAGCGGGCATCTATTATAAATGAAGAGACCTTTGTGTGTGTTGATGCAGGTGAGAGCCTTCGATGATTACTCCAGTTCCTGCGTCATGTAGGCCGAGGTCAAGTCCAGCTTCGTGAACGTCTTTCCTCCTGCCAGCATTGCAAAGAGGTCGTCGGTCTTTGGTAGTGGGTATTGGTCCTGCAGGGAGAAACGATTGATAATTACTTTGTAATCACCACAGATTCTGATGGTGCCATCTCCCTTGAGGGCAGGAACAATCAGACCGGCCCACTCATTGAATTCGATCGGCGAAATGATGCCCTCTCATTGCAGCCAGTTTAGCTCGATCTCTATCCTTTCATCATGTACGGTACTGCTCTCGCCTTGTGATGGATGGGTCGCGCCCCCGGAATTAGGTGGGTCTGCACTTTTGCTCCTTGGAACTTCCCGATGCCTGGTTCGAACAGCGAGGTGAACTTGTTTAAGACCTGGGCACACGAAGTGTTGTCAGCAGGCGATAGCGCTCGGACGTCATCCCAGTTCCAGCGTATCTTTCCCAGCCAGCTTCTGCCGAGCAGCGTGGGACCATCGCCCGGTACCACCCAGAGTGATAGCTTGTGCACCGCTCCATTGTAGGAGACCTTTACAGTAGCATTGCCGATTACGGGAATCAGTTCCTTTGTGTAATTTCTCAGTTTTGTGTGAATTGGAGTCAAGACTGGCCTTGAGGCCTTGCTGCACCACAATTTTTTGAAAGTCTTTTTGCTCATAATGTACTGGCAACTCCACTGACACCGGGAGTCCATTTAGTTCAACTGTCAGCATTATCGGTGGACACTTAGTGGTAAGTGTATGCACCCCATATACCTCTGCCTCCTCGGTCTGAGGCTCTGGTTCATCGTGATCTGCCGTGGATCTGTCCTCCTCTGCAATATGGTGGTTTGCAGGTTTAATAGGATTAGCAGCTCGCCTGCACATTCGTTGGAGGTGTCCCATTGTTCCACAGCCCTTGCAAACGTATCCTTTGAAGCGGCATAAATGGAAACGATGATCACCCCCGCAGCGCCAACAAGGTGTTAATGGCCTTGCATTCATCGCCCTTGATAGTGGACTCAGACATCTGCGGATGTGCAGCTGCAGGCATGTGTGACCTGCCCTGTACGTTGCGATTTGAAAACATCATCACTTTGTTCGCAGTACTTGTAGCAGCACTTGTGTGCTGAGAGATTTGCTTCGTATTGTCACTGGTGGCAATGAACGCCTGGGCTATCGCTATGGCCTTACTCAAGGTTGGGATCTCTACAGTCAAAAGTTTGCAAAGTATCATTTCATAGCCAATGCCAAGTACGAAAATGTCTTTGAGCATGTTCTCCAAATTTGCAATGTCCTGCAAGGCGTCTTAGCTCGGCGACATAACTCGCCACTTCCTGGCCTTCAGACCTTTTTGTAGGTGTAGAACCAGTACCTCACCATCAGAACGCTTTCCTTCAGCTTCAGATACTCCTGGACCAGTGTGCACAAATCATCGTACGATCTCTCTGTGGATTTCGCTGGAGCAAGCAGATTTTTCATGACGTCGGTGCCCCGCAGACGGTGAGAAAAATCGGCCTTCGTTTGGCAGCATTCGCTTCTCCTTCCAGCTTGTTGGCCACGAAGTATTGGTCGAGTAGATCCACAAAGGTTTCCCAATCATCTCCCTCCGAGAATTTCTCCAGGATGCCCACTGTTCTCTGTATCGTTGGGTTCGTTATCTGTATCTCGTCGCCAGTTGTTATGTATGAAGAGTCTGACTGGATACTGTGAGCTCAAAGTGTGACCGTAGTCTTTTATTGCAGGTCTCCAGAGTGCCTCTGGTGGCTGTACAGGGTATATACAAGTTTACATATGTAACACCAACCTCTGTCATTGAGCTGCGGTACGCGGATGATGCCTGCGTCTGCGCACATTCAGAGGCTGAACTCCAGGATATAGTCGCTGTATTCACCGAGGCATGTGAAAGCATGGGCCTTACGCTTAACATCCATAAGACAAAGGTCCTCCACCAGGCTGTCCTCGCCGCACAGCACTGCCCCCCAGTCATCAAGATCCCATGGCATGGCCCTCGACAACGTGGACCATTTCCCATACCTCGGGAGCCTCTTATCAACAAAGGCAGACATTGATGCGGAGATTCAACATCGCCTCCAGTGCGCCAGTGCAGCCTTTGGCTACCTGAGGAAGAATGTGTTTGAAGACCAGGCCCTCAAACCTACCACCAAGCTCATGGTCTACAGGGCTGTAGTAATACCTGCCCTCCTGTATGGCTCAGATACATGGACGATGTACAGAAGACACCTCAAGTTGCTGGAGATATATCACCAACGATGTCTCCGCAAGATCCTGCAAATCCCCTGGGAGGACAGGCACACCAACATCAGTGTCCTCGCCCAGGCCAACATCCCCAGCATTGAAGCACTGACCACGATCAGCTCCGCTGGGCAGGCCACATGCCAGATACGGGATCCTCAAAGCAACTGCTCTATGCGGAGCTCCTTCACGGCAAACGAGCCAAAGGTGGCCAATGGAAATGCTACAAGGACACCCTCAAAGCCTCCCTGGTAAAGTGCGACATCACCACGGACACCTGGGAATCCCTGGCCAAAGACCGCCCTAGGTTGAGAAAGTGCATCCGGGATGGTGCTGAGCTCTTCGAGTCTCAACGCCGAGAGCGTGAAGAGATCAAGCGCAGGTAGCAGAAGGAGCGATCGGTAAATCAGTCCCACCCACCCCCTACCCCGACAAATGTCTGTCCCACCTGTGACAGGGTCTGTGGTTCTCATATTGGACTCACCAACGAACTCACTTTAAGAGTGGAAGCAAGTCTTCCTCAATTCTGAGGGACTGCCTATGATGATGATGATGATGATGATGATGATGATGTACCACAGAGAATGATCGCCCTCGGTAAATATAGTCGTGTGAAAATGAGAGCTAACCGGCGTGAGGAAGCAGCATTACAATTCGTGGCCATCCCAACATGTCGCCTCTGGTTATCGTGTCTTCAGTCTGTGTCCTCTAGGTCTCGACCCTTCCGCCAATGGGAACAGTTTCTCTCTACCCTGTCCAGACCCCTCATGACTTTGAACACCTCAATCAAATCTCCTCTGCTCTCAGGAGAACAACCCCAACTTCTCCAGACTATCCATGGAACTGGAGAACCATTGTGGTGCCCAGAACTGTTGACGATACATTATCTGGGGCCTGACAGTGAGGCAGGGAAGCAGGGAGGGCGGGTGACGGCGCCGGAGGGAGGGAGGGAGGGAGGGAGGGAGGGCGGGGGAGAGGGAGGGAAGGAGGGAGGGAAGGAGGGCGGGGGGGGGAGGGAAGGAGGGCGGGGGGGGGGAGGGAGGGCGGGCGGGGGAGAGGGAGGGCGGGCGGGGGAGAGGGAGGGCGGGCGGGGGAGAGGGAGGGAGGGCGGGCGAGCGACGGCGTGAGAGGGAAGGAGACGGAGAGAGAGGGAAGGAGACGGAGGGTGATGCACGCAGCATTCGAAATAAAGTAAATGAGTTGACGGCACAAATCATTACAAATGGGTATGATTTGGTGGCCATTACAGAAACGTGGTTGCAGGGTGGCCAAGACTGGGAATTAAACATACAGGGGTATCTGACAATTCGGAAAGTTAGACAAGAAGGGAAAGGAGGTGAGGTAGCTCTGTTAATAAAGGAAGATATCAGGGCAGTTGTGAGAGATGATATTGGCTCCAATGAACAAAATGTTGAATCATTGTGGATGGAGATTAGAGATAGTAAGGGGAAAAAGTCACTGATGGGTGTAGTTTATAGGCCCCCAAATAATAACTTCACGGTGGGGCAGACAATAATCAAGGGAATAATGGAGGCATGTGAAAAAGGAACGGCAGTAGTCATGGGGGATTTTAACCTACATATCGATTGGTCAAATCAAACCGCACGGGGTAGCCTGGAGGAGGAATTCATAGAATGCATACGGGATTGTTTCTTAGAACAGTATGTTACAGAGCCTACAAGGGAGCAAGCTATCTTAGATCTGCTCCTGTGTAATGAGACAGGAATAATAAACGATCTCCTAGTAAAAGATCCTCTCGGAATGAGTGATCACAGTATGGTTGAATTTGTAATACAGATTGAGGGTGAGGAATTAGTGTCTCAACCGAGCGTACTATGCTTAAACAAAGGGGACTACAGTGGGATGAGGGCAGAGTTGGCTAAAGTAGACTGGAAACACAGACTAAATGGTGGCTCAATTGAGGAACAGTGGAGGACTTTTAAGGAGCTCTTTCAAAGTGCTCAACAAAAATATATTCCAGTGAAAAAGGGCGGTAAGAGAAGGGATAACCAGCCGTTGATAACCAAGGAAATAAAGGAGAGTATCAAATTAAAAACCAATGCGTATCAGGTGGCCAAGGTTAGTGGGAAAATAGAAAATTTTAAACGACAGCAAAGAATGACTAAGAAAGCAATAAAGAAAGGAAAGATAGATTACAAAAGTAAACTTGCGCAAAACATAAAAACAGATAGTAAAAGCTTTTACCGATATATAAAACGGAAGAGAGTGACTAAAGTAAATGTTGGTCCCTTAGAAGATGAGAAGGGGAATTTAATAATGGGAAATGTGGAAATGGCTGAGACCTTAAACAATTATTTTGCTTCGGTCTTCACAGTGGAAGACACAAAAACCATGCCAAAAATTGCTGGTCACGGGAATGTGGGAAGGGAGGACCTTGAGACAATCACTATCACCAGGGGGGTAGTGCTGGACAGGCTAATGGGACTCAAGGTAGCCATGTCCCCTGGTCCTGATGAAATGCATCCCAGGGTATTAAAAGAAATGGTGGAAGTTATAGCAGATGCATTCGTTATAATCTACCAAAATTCTCTGGACTCTGGGGAGGTACCAGCGGATTGGAAAGCAGCTAATGTAACGCCTCTGTTTAAAAAAGGGGGCAGACAAAAGGCAGGTAACTATAGGCCGGTTAGTTTAACATCTGTGGTGGGGAAAATGCTTGAAGCTATCATTAAGGAAGAAATAGCGGGACATCAAGATAGGAATACTGCAATCAAGCAGACGCATCATGGATTCATGAAGGGGAAATCATGTTTAACTAATTTACTGGAATTCTTTGATATAACGAGCATGGTGGATAGAGGTGTACCGATGGATGTGGTGTATTTAGATTTCCAAAAGGCATTCGATAAGGTGCCACACAAAAGGTTACTGCAGAAGATAAAGGTACGCGGAGTCAGAGGAAATGTATTAGCATGGATAGAGAATTGGCTGGCTAACAGAAAGCAGAGTCGGGATAAATGGGTCCTTTCCGGGTTGGAAATCGGTGGTTAGTGGTGTGCCACAGGGATCGGTGCTGGGACCACAACTGTTTACAATATACATAGATGACCTGGAAGAGGGGACAGAGTGTAGTGTAACAAAATTTGCAGATGACACAAAGATTAGTGGGAAAGCGGGTTGTGTAGAGGACACAGAGAGGCTGCAAAGAGATTTGGATAGGTTAAGTGAATGGGCTAAGGTTTGGCAGATGGAATACAATGTCGGAAAATGTGAGGTCATCCACCTTGGGAAAAAAAACAGTAAAAGGGATTATTATTTGAATGGGGAGAAATTACAACATGCTGCGGTGCAGAGGGACCTGGGGGTCCTTGTGCATGAAACTCTTTTTGGAGTTCACCTGCAAAAACATAAAACATTAAACGGTGCCACCCGACCTGGGTGACACTCCAGACATTTACAAGGCCCTTTTTTTTTGTGTTTTTCTTTTTTTGTTTTTTTTTTGGGCACTAAAATCACAATTTTCCCCAGTGCCCCCTATAAAAGGGAAGGGGGACACTAAAAGCACCGGCAATTAAAACAAATTAAACTTAAAAACGTAAAATCAAATTAAAATTTGGTTGCCGGGCGTGATGATGCACTCCAGTCCCTCCGGTGCCCACCTCTCGCGGAAGGCCGCGAGCGTACCTCCTTGTGCATGAATCCCAAAAAGTTAGTTTGCAGGTGCAGCAGGTAATCAGGAAGGCGAATGGAATGTTGGCCTTCATTGCGAGAGGGATGGAGTACAAAAGCAGGGAGGTCCTGCTGCAACTGTATAGGGTATTGGTGAGGCCGCACCTGGAGTACTGCGTGCAGTTTTGGTCACCTTACTTAAGGAAAGATATACTGGCTCTGGAGGGGTACAGAGACGATTCACTAGGCTGATTCCGGAGATGAGGGGGTTACCTTATGATGATAGATTGAGTAGACTGGGTCTTTACTCGTTGGGAGTTCAGAAGGATGAGGGTTGATCTTATAGAAACATTTAAAATAATGAAAGGGATAGACAAGATCGAGGCAGAGAGGTTGTTTCCACTGGTCGGGGAGACTAGAACTAGGGGGCACAGCCTCAAAATACGGGGGAGCCAATTTAAAACCGAGTTGAGAAGGAATTTCTTCTCCCAGAGGGTTGTGAATCTGTGGAATTCTCTGCCCAAGGAAGCAGTTGAGGCTAGCTCATTGAATGTATTCAAGTCACAAATAGATAGATTTTTAACCAATAAGGGAATTAAGGGTTACGGGGAGAGGGCGGGTAAGTGGAGCTGGGTCCACGGCCAGATCAGCCATGATCTTATTGAATGGCGGAGCAGGCTCGAGGGGCTAGATGGCCTACTCCTGTTCCTAATTCTTATGTTCTTATGAGACGGCGAGAGAGGGAAGGAGATGGAGAGAGAGAGAGGGAAGGAGACGGAGAGAGAGGGGGAAGGAGACGGAGAGAGAGGGGGAAGGAGACGGAGAGAGAGGGAAGGAGACGGAGAGAGAGAGGGAAGGAGACGGAGAGAGAGAGGGCAGGAGACGGAGAGAGAGAGGGCAGGAGACGGAGAGAGAGAGGGCAGGAGACGGAGAGAGAGGGGGCAGGAGACGGAGAGAGAGAGGGCAGGAGACGGAGAGAGAGAGGGCAGGAGACGGAGAGAGAGAGGGCAGGAGACGGAGAGAGAGAGGGAAGGAGACGGAGAGAGAGAGGGAAGAAGACGGAGAGAGGGAAGGAGACGGAGAGAGGGAAGGAGACAGAGAGAGGGAAGGAGACGGAGAGAGGGAAGGAAGGAGACGGAGAGAGAGAGGGAAGGAGACGGAGAGAGAGGGGGAAGGAGACGGAGAGAGAGGGGGAAGGAGACGGAGAGAGAGGGGGAAGGAGACGGAGAGGGGGAAGGAGACGGAGAGAGGGGGAAGGAGACGGAGAGGGGGAAGGAGACGGAGAGAGGGGGAAGGAGACGGAGAGAGGGGGAAGGAGACGGAGAGAGAGGGGGAAGGAGACGGAGAGAGGGGGAAGGAGACGGAGAGAGAGAGAGGGAAGGAGACGGAGAGAGAGGGAGACGGAGAGAGGGAGCTGGAGGGAGCGAGACGGAGAGAGACAGTGGGAGGGGGGACAGCGACACACGTGTTGGCGATGCACGGTCCCTCGGTTACCATGGTAACTGTGGCTTTGCAGACAGGGCAGGCGACTGACCCCGCCCCAAATTATGGTGCGACCTCCGCCCAACCAGTCCCTCTGTGGAGGGGAAGGGAAGGTCCCGCCGGTCTGACCCACCGCCGTTGAAAAGGGGGGATTCGCAGCCCGCCAGGGAGCACTCGGTACAGCTCAGGCCCCGAGAGCTCACCCCCGGCCAACAGGCCCCAGCAGGGCATCACTTTGGCCAGTCATTTCTTGTTTTGTTTTGTGAGCACCTTGTGTCAGAAAGTCACAGAACTCCCCTTCAACGTCACCCTTACCTGGGGCTCACTTACACACAGATCTCTGGGCCTTGCTCGAAGCCTGGGGTTTTGCCCCAACATGCCCCATTTCCATTCCACTTTCCCTTCCCCGCCCCGACATCAGGCCCAGATTCCAGACTCTGAGCGGCAAATCCCTTACCCGCCCACCATCTCCAGGAATGGGGCTAGAAGGCTCTCCGATCCCCAGACCTGGGAGTGTGGGTGGGAGATCGCTAGGCCCCAGGCCGAGGGAGTGTGGGTGGGAGATCGCTAGGCCCCAGGCCTGCGAGTGTGGGTGGGAGATCGCTAGGCCTCAGGCCTGGGAGTATGGGTGGGAGATCCATAGGCCCCAGGCCTGGAAGTGTGGGTGGGAGATCGCTAGGCCCCAGGCCGAGGGAGTGTGGGTGGGAGATCGCTAGGCCCCAGGCCTGCAAGTGTGGGTGGGAGATCGCTAGGCCTCAGGCCTGGAAGTGTGGATGAGATGCCCCTCGGCCCCAGGCCTGCAAGTGCGGGTGGGCGATCCCCAGACCTGGGAGTGTGGGTGGGAGATCCCTAGGCCCCAGGCCTGGGAGTGTGGGTGGGAGATCCCCAGGCCTGGGAGTGTGGGCGAGAGGTCCCTCGGCTCCAGGCCTGGGAGTGTTGGTGAGAGGTTCCTCGGCCCCAGGCCTGGGAGTGTGGGTGGGAGATCCCTAAGCCTCAGGCCTGGGAGTGTAGGTGGGAGATCCCTGGGCCCCAGGCCGGGGAGTGCGGGTGGGAGATCCCTAGGCCTGGGAGTGCGGGTGGGAGATCCCCAGGCCTGGGAGTGCGGGTGGGAGATCCCTAGGCCTGGGAGTGCGGGTGGGAGATCCCTAGGCCTGGGAGTGTGGGTGGGAGATCCCTAAGCCTCAGGCCTGGGAGTGTAGGTGGGAGATCCCTGGGCCCCAGGCCGGGGAGTGCGGGTGGGAGATCCCTAGGCCTGGGAGTGCGGGTGGGAGATCCCCAGGCCTGGGAGTGCGGGTGGGAGATCCCTAGGCCTGGGAGTGCGGGTGGGAGATCCCCAGGCCTGGGAGTGCGGGTGGGAGATCCCTAGGCCTGGGAGTGTAGGTGAGACTCTGGTATACTTCAGTCCCAGTGTAAGAGACACGAATTCCCAGGTCGTGCTCGGGCCAATACTGGCTGTGCAACACCAGACTGTCACCGGTCTCTTTTGGGGGGTGGGGGTGGGGGGGGGGGGGGGCAAGGGAGGGGGAGGGGGGTCACCTGGAACCAAGTGACAAACTGAAACCCATTCCCGTGGGTCGCAGTTGAATAACCTTTATTGTTAAACTCCCTGTGTGAATAAGCTCAGCAAACATTGGGAATGAACAAAGTCCATCCCACTTTATCCCAGTGTCTGTTTTCCGCAAGTACCAGGCAGCAGAGAGTAGAAAGCAAGATCCTCCCCTCAGCAACCAACAGTTCCAACACAATGCTACTCAACCCCCTCCAAATAAATAAAACCCATCCTATTTACCAAGGCCTCAGCATGCCAAGGCCAATGCAGCAGCCATTTCATTCTCAGCATGTGCTCCCCAGACACTACCCTGCCTCAGTGGGTCGTACTCTCGCCTGCCAGTCAGCAGGTCCTGGGCTCCCACTCTCAGACTCGAGCCCATAATTCAGGCTGACACTCCAGTGCAGTACTGAGGGAGCGCTGCACTGTCGGAGGGGCAGGACTGAGGGAGCGCTGCACTGTCGGAGGGGCAGTACTGAGGGAGCGCTGCACTGTCGGAGGGGCAGGACTGAGGGAGCGCTGCACTGTCGGAGGGGCAGGACTGAGGGAGCGCTGCACTGTCGGAGGGGCAGGACTGAGGGAGCGCTGCACTGTCGGAGGGGCAGGACTGAGGGAGCGCTGCACTGTCGGAGGGGCAGGACTGAGGGAGCGCCGCACTGTCGGAGGGGCAGGACTGAGGGAGTGCCGCACTGTCGGAGGGGCAGTACTGAGGGAGTGCTGCACTGTCGGAGGGGCAGTACTGAGGGAGCGCTGCACTGTCGGAGGGGCAGGACTGAGGGAGTGCCGCACTGTTGCAGGGGCAGTACTGAGGGAGCACTGCATTGTGGGAGTTGCCGACTCTCGGATGAGACGTTGAACCGAAGCCCCGTCTGCTCTCTCAGCTGGATGTAGACGATTCCATGGCACGATTGGAAGAAGAGCAGGCAAGTTTTACCCAGTGTTCTGGGCCAATATTTATCCCTCAAACAGCATTACAAAAAACAGAATATCTGGTTATTATCACATTGTTGTTTGGGGGAGCTTGCTGTGCGCAAATTGGCTGCTGCGTTTCCTACATTACAACAGTGACTACACGCCAAAAAAGTTGGCTATAAAGCGCTTTAGAACATCCTGAGGCCGTAACAGGCACTTTTAGAAATACAAGTCATTCCTTTCTCTTGTATTGTCCTGAAATTGTGTGAAGCAGTGGGTTTGGGAGATTCATCCAGTATTGAAAGGAAAGCATCCAAAGATTGGGGGCGAAGAGGTCATGACCTCTTGGTTGGCTCATTGACTTCCTCATGACAAGAGATTGGCCAATGCTTGACCAAAGTCTTTGATGAGCTTGTGAAGCAGTGTGCGTCTGTCCTGAAGACCTTTCTCGCCTTCTCGATCTCCCTCTCCCCATTTCTCTTGTTTAGCCTCCAATGGTCCATTAAAATTCAGAACGTGTTACCGGCCTCCCCATCAACTTAATATCGTCAAACGGAAACAAGGCGAGGATCTGCATGGAGAGAGAAACAGCATATTAGACAGAACCTTTGTAGAGGGCGAGAGGAGATTGGCAGGGATAGGGAACTTCAGTTCTGTAGAGAGTCTGGAGAAGTGTAATGAGACAGAGATAATTAGAAGTCTCATATTAAAGGATCCTCTGGAGAAGAGCGATCATAATATGATATAATTTCACATTGGGTTTCAGAGTGAAGTACTTAAGTCCGACACTAGTCTTAAACTTAAACAAAGCCAATTACATAGATGTGAGGGGTGAATTGGCTAAGGTAAATTCTCTCCTCAAAAATACAACCCTTGACCCCTCCGTCCTTGCAAACTACCGTCCCATCTCCAACCTCCCTTTCCTCTCCAAAGTTTTTTAACGTGTAGATGGGATACACTTGCATTGGAGACTGTTCAGAGAAGGTTCACTCGGTTGATTCCGGAGATGAGGGGGTGGACTTATGAAGATTGGTTGAGGCTATACATATTGGAGTTCATAATAAAGAGAGGTGATCTTATTGAAACATAGAAGATAATGAGGGGACTCAACAGGGTGGATATTTTCACTGATTGGGGAAACTAAAACTAGGGGACATAGCCTCAGAATAAGGGGCCGCCCATTTAAAACTGAGATGAGGAGGAATTTCTTCTCTCAGAGGGCTGTAAATCTGTGGAATTCTCTGCCCCAGAGAGCTGTGGAGGCTGGGACATTAAATATATTTAAGGTGGAGATAGACAGATTTTTGAGCGATAAGGGAGTAAGGGGTTATGGGGAGCGGGCAGGGAAGTGGAGCTGAGTCCATGATCAGATCAGCCATGGTCTTATTAAATGGTGGAGCAGGCTCGAGGGGCCGAATGGCCGACTCCTGCTCCTATTTCTTATGTTCTTGTATGTTGTTGCCCCCCAAATCCGTGCCCACCTTCCCCACAATTCCATGTTTGAATCTCTCCAATCCGGTTTCCGTCCCTGCCACAGGACCAAACGGCTCTCATCAAAGTCACAAATGACATCCTTTGTGAGTGTGACAAAGGTAAACTATCACTCCTCGTCCTCCTGGACCTGTCTGTAGCCTGTGACACGGTTGATCACTCCACCCTCCTCCAACATCTCTCCACCATCGTCCAGCTGGGTGGGACTGCACTCGCCTGGTTCCATTCTTATCCATCGAATCGTAGCCCGAGAATCTCCTGCAACCGCTTCTCTTCCCACTCCCACATCGTTACCTCTGGTATCCCCCAAGGATCTATCCCTGGTCCCCTCCTATTTCTCATCTACATGTTGCCCCTCGGTGACATCATCCGAAAACACAGCGTCAGTTTCCACATGTACGCTGACGACACCCAACTCTACCTCACTACCCCTCGACCCCTCCTCGGTCTCGAAATTATCAGACTGATTGTCCCACATCCAGGTCTGGATGAGCAGAAATTTTCTGCAATTAAATATTGGGAAGACCGAAGCCATTGTTTTCAGTTCCCACCACAAACTCCGTTCCCTAGACACTGACCCCATCCCTCTCCCCAACTCCTGTCTGAGGCTGAACCAGACTGTTCACAACCTTGGTGTCATATTTGACCTTGAAATGAGCTTCCGACCACATATCCACAGCATAACTAAGATCGCCTATTTCCACCTCCGTAACATCGCCCGTCTCCGCCCCCTGCCTCAGCTCTTCCGCTGCTGAAGCCCTCATCCCTGCCTTTGTTACCTCCAGACTTGACTATTCCAACGTACTCCTGGCTGGCCTCCCACATTCTACCCAACGTAAACTAGAGGTGATCCAAAACTCGGCTGCCCTTATTCTAACTCGTACCGAGTCTCACTCACCCATCACCCCCTGAGCTCGCTGACCTACATTGGCTCCTGGTTAAGCAACACTTCGATTTCAAAATTCTCATCCTTGTTTTCAAATCCCTCCATGGCCCTCGCGCCCCCTCCCTATCTCTGTAATCTCCTCCAGCCCCCCCGAGATGTCTGCACTCCTTTAATTCAGCCCTCCTGAGCAACCCTGATTATAATCGCTCCACCATCGGTGGCCGTGCCTTCTGTTGCCTGGGCCCCAAGCTCTGGAACTCCCTCCCTAAACCTCTTTCCTCCTGAAACCTATCTCTTTGATCTCACTGATCCTAATATCTCCTTACGTGGCTCAGTGTCAAATTTTTTGTCATAATTCTCCTGTGAAACCCCTTGGCACGTTTTAGCACGGTACAGGTGCTATATAAGTACACATTGTTGTTGTTGTGATCTGGAATGCACTGCTTGAAAGGTCAGTGCAAGCAGATTCAATAATAACTTACAAAAGAGAATTGGATAAATAGTTTAAGGGAGAAATTGTGGGGCTGTGGGGAAAGAGCAGGGGAAGTGGGAGGAACTGGAGAGCCCTTTCAGCGAGCCGACGCTGGCATGATGGGCTGAATGGCCTCCTCCTAGGATTACGGTCAGAGATGGGAATTGCAAAATAAACTTTCATCACAACACAAAGGCCATGGAACGAAGGCCACAGGTCAGGGACACCCCCAGACCTTGGTGAGGAAGGGAATTCTGGACCCAGATATTGAAGTTCCCGGTGCTGCAGGGTTCCAATCCCAGAGGAACAATAAAAATATGGGAGCAAAGGGGTTGTCAGGCACACCTTTCTCACCCCCAATAAAACCCACAGCAGCTTACAGCGGAGGTGGTCATTCGGCCCATCGTATCCGTGCCATCTCCCTGCTCGAGCATTCCAAAACCTAACCCATTCCCCCCCGCGCTCTCCCCACAGCTCAGTATCTCCCCCCACACACTCCCCACAGCTCAGTATCTCCCCCCACACACTCCCCACAGCCCAGTATCTCCCCCCACACACACCCCACAGCTCAGTATCTCCCCCCACACACTCCCCACAGCTCAGTATCTCCCCCCACACACTCCCCACAGCTCAGTATCTCCCCCCACACACTCCCCACAGCCGAGTATCTCCCCCACACACTCCCCACAGCTCAGTATCTCCCCCCACACACTCCCCACAGCCCAGTATCTCACCCCACACACTCCCCACAGCCCAGTATCTCACCCCACACACTCCCCACAGCTCAGTATCTCACCCCACACACTCCCCACAGCCCAGTATCTCCCCCACACTCCCCACAGCCCAGTATCTCCCCCACACACTCCCCACAGCTCAGTTTCTCCCCCCCGCGCTCTCCCCACAGCTCAGTATCTCCCCCACACACTTCCCACAGCTCAGTATCTCCCCCGCGCTCTCCCCACAGCCCAGTATCTCCCCCACACACTCCCCACAGCCCAGTATCTCCCCCCACACACTCCCCACAGCTCAGTATCTCCCCCCACACACACCCCACAGCCCAGTATCTCCCCCACATACTCCCCACAGCTCAGTATCTCCCCCCACACACTCCCCACAGCCCAGTATCTCCCCCACACACTCCCCACAGCTCAGTATCTCCCCCGCGCTCTCCCCACAGCCCAGTATCTCCCCCCACACTCCCCACAGCCCAGTATCTCCCCCACACACTCCCCACAGCCCAGTATCTCCCCCACACACTCCCCACAGCCCAGTATCTCCCCCACACACTCCCCACAGCTCAGTATCTCCCCCCACACACTCCCCACAGCCCAGTATCTCACCCCACACACTCCCCACAGCCCAGTATCTCACACCACACACTCCCCACAGCTCAGTATCTCCCCCCCGCGCTCTCCCCACAGCTCAGTATCTCCCCCACACACTTCCCACAGCTCAGTATCTCCCCCCACACACTCCCCACAGCCCAGTATCTCCCCCACACACTCCCCACAGCTCAGTATCTCCCCCCACACACTCCCCACAGCTCAGTATTTCCCCCCACACACACCCCACAGCCCAGTATCTCCCCCACACACTCCCCACAGCTCAGTATCTCCCCCCACACACTCCCCACAGCCCAGTATCTCCCCCACACACTCCCCACAGCTCAGTATCTCCCCCCACACACTCCCCACAGCTCAGTATCTCCCCCCACACACACCCCACAGCCCAGTATCTCCCCCACACACTCCCCACAGCCCAGTATCTCCCCCACACACACCCCACAGCCCAGTATCTCCCCCACACACTCCCCACAGCTCAGTATCTCCCCCCACACACTCCCCACAGCCCAGTATCTCCCCCACACACTCCCCACAGCTCAGTATCTCCCCCCACACACTCCCCACAGCCCAGTACCTCCCCCACACACTCCCCACAGCCCAGTATCTCCCCCACACACTCCCCACAGCCCAGTATCTCCCCCCACACACTCCCCACAGCTCAGTATCTCCCCCACACACTCCCCACAGCCCAGTATCTCCCCCCACACACTCCCCACAGCTCAGTATCTCCCCCCACACACTCCCCACAGCTCAGTATCTCACCCCACACACTCCCCACAGCCCAGTATCTCCCCCACACACTCCCCACAGCCGAGTATCTCCCCCCCACACTCCCCACAGCTCAGTATCTCACCCCACACACTCCCCACAGCCCAGTATCTCCCCCCACACACTCCCCACAGCCTATTATCTCCCCCCACACTCCCCACAGCTCAGTATCTCCCCCCACAAACTCCCCACAGCTCAGTATCTCACCCCACACACTCCCCACAGCCCAGTATCTCACCCCACACACTCCCCACAGCCCAGTATCTCCCCCCACACTCCCCACAGCTCAGTATCTCACCCCACAGCTCAGTATCTCACCACACACTCCCCACAGCCCAGCATCTCCCCCCACACACTCCCCACAGCTCAGTATCTCCCCCCACACTCCCCACAGCCCAGTATCTCCCCCCACACACTCCCCACAGCTCAGTATCTCCCCCCACACTCCCCACAGCCCAGTATCTCACCCCACACACTCCCCACAGCTCAGTATCTCCCCCCACACTCCCCACAGCCCAGTATCTCCCCCCACACACTCCCCACAGCTCAGTATCTCCCCACACACTCCCCACAGCCCAGTATCTCCCCCCCACACACTCCCCACAGCCCAGTATCTCCCCCCCACACACTCCCCACAGCCCAGTATCTCCCCCCCACACACTCCCCACAGCCCAGTATCTCCCCCACATCTCAGTATCTCACCACAGCCCAGTATCTCCCCCCACACACTCCCCACAGCCCAGTATCTCCCCCCACACACTCCCCACAGCTCAGTATCTCCCCACAGCCCAGTATCTCCCCACAGCCCAGTATCTCCCCACACACACTCCCCACAGCTCAGTATCTCCCCACACACTCCCCACAGCTCAGTCTCTCCCCACACACTCCCCACAGCTCAGTATCTCCCCCCACACACTCCCCACAGCTCAGTATCTCCCCCCACACACTCCCCACAGCCCAGTATCTCCCCCCACACACTCCCCACAGCCCAGTATCTCCCCCCACACACTCCCCACAGCTCAGTATCCCCCCCACATCTCAGTATCTCACCACACACTCCCCATAGCCCAGTATCTCACCACACACTCCCCACAGCCCAGTATCCCCCCCCACATCTCAGTATCTCACCACACACGCCCCACAGCCCAGTATCCCCCCCCACATCTCAGTATCTCACCACACACTCCCCACAGCCCAGTATCTCCCTCCCCCGCACACTCCCCACAGCCCAGTATCTCCCTCCCCCGCACATTCCCCACAGCCCAGTATCCCCCCCACATCTCAGTATCTCACCATACACTCCCCACAGCTCAGTATCTCCCCCGCTCACTCCCCACAGCTCAGTATCTCCCCCACACACTCCCCACTGCATTAATCATCATCATAGGCAGTGCCTCGAAGCGAGGATGACTTGCTTCCACGCCAAAAAGGGATGAGTTCACAGGTGTTTCAGTGAAGGACCTAATATTCCAGATCTTGACAAATCTTCTGGAATTTTTTGAGGATGTTTCCAGTAGAGTGGACAAGGGAGAACCAGTTGATGTGGTGTATTTGGACTTTCAGAAGGCTTTCGACAAGGTCCCACACAAGAGATTAATGTGCAAAGTTAAAGCACATGGGATTGGGGGTAGTGTGCTGACATGGATTGAGAACTGGTTGTCAGACAGGAAGCAAAGAGTAGGAGTAAATGGGTACTTTTCAGAATGGCAGGCAGTGACTAGTGGGGTACCGCAAGGTTCTGTGCTGGGGCCCCAGCTGTTTACATTGTACATTAATGATTTAGACGACGGGATTAAATGTAGTATCTCCAAATTTGCGGATGACACTACGTTGGGTGGCAGTGTGTGCTGCGAGGAGGATGCTGTGAGGCTGCAGAGTGACTTGGATAGGTTAGGTGAGTGGGCAAATGCATGGCAGATGAAGTATAATGTGGATAAATGTGAGGTTATCCACTTTGGTGGTAAAAACAGAGAGACAGAATATTATCCAAATGGTGACAGATTAGGAAAAGGGAAGGTGCAAAGAGACCTGGGTGTCATGGTACATCAGTCATTGAAGGTTGGCATGCAGGTACAGCAGGCGGTTAAGAAAGCAAATGGCATGTTGGCCTTCATAGCGAGGGGATTTGAGTACAGGGGCAGGGAGGTGTTGCTGCAGTTGTACAGGGCCTTGGTGAGGCCACACCTGGAGTATTGTGTACAGTTTTGGTCTCCTAACCTGAGGAAGGACATTCTTGCTATTGAGGGAGTGCAGCGAAGATTCACCAGACTGATTCCTGGGATGGCAGGACTGAGATATCAAGAAAGACTGGATCAACTGGGCTTGTATTCACTGGAGTTCAGAAGAATGAGAGGGGACCTCATAGAAACGTTTAAAATTCTGATGGGTTCAGACAGGTTAGATGCAGGAAGAATGTTCCCAATGTTGGGGAAGTCCAGAACCAGGGGTCACAGTCTAAGGATAAGGGGTAAGCCATTTAGGACCGAGATGAGGAGAAACTTCTTCACCCAGAGAGTGGTGAACCTGGGGAATTCTCTACCACAGAAAGTAGTTGAGGCCAATTCACTAAATATATTCAAAAAGGAGTTAGACGAGGTCCTTACTACTCGGGGGATCAAGGGGTATGGCGAGAAAGCAGGAAGGGGGTACTGAAGTTGCATGTTCAGCCATGAACTCATTGAATGGCGGTGCAGGCTCGAAGGGTCGAATGGCCTACTCCTGCACCTATTTTCTATGTTTCTATCCCAAACTACATCTTGGCGGGTGGAAGATGTCTGTGCGTGGATTGTTTTAACGTGGGGTGGCTGTTGTATACCAGCCACCACATGGGCTTGACAGAGCTAGGTCTTGGTCCAGTGGCAAGGGTTAACCAAGATGACTGGAGACCAGCTGTGCTGCACGGACTGAGCGCACACATATCGCAGTGTGGGCTGGGCCCGTGCTGCCCCTGGGCCCTCGCCTCTCCTGGGCCACAGATTCGCGCCTCTCCTGGGCCCCAGTCACTTCCCTCTACAGACTCTTGCCGTTCCTTCGCCCCTCCCGCTGTGCCTGCCCGCACTGCAATCAGTGACCTGGCTTCACAGCCGTCGCCCTCCTGCAGCAGCACGCGCTGGTCCCTGCAGTGGTATATCACCACACACCGCTCCCTGCAGTGGTATATCACCACACGCTGGTCCCTGCAGTGGTATATCACCACACACTGCTCCCTGCAGTGGTATATCACCACACGCTGGTCCCTGCAGTGGTATATCACCACACACTGCTCCCTGCAGTGGTATATCACCACACGCTGGTCCCTGCAGTGGTATATC
Source organism: Pristiophorus japonicus (assembly GCF_044704955.1). NCBI lineage: Eukaryota > Metazoa > Chordata > Chondrichthyes > Pristiophoridae > Pristiophorus > Pristiophorus japonicus. The sequence goes on from NW_027251867.1 coordinate 27,864, forward strand.
ACCACACACTGCTCCCTGCAGTGGTATATCACCACACGCTGCTCCCTGCAGTGGTATATCACCACACACCGCTCCCTGCAGTGGTATATCACCTCCCTGCAGTGGTATATCACCACACACCGCTCCCTGCAGTGGTATATCACCACACGCCGCTCCCTGCAGTGGTATATCACCACACACCGCTCCCTGCAGTGGTATATCACCACACGCCGCTCCCTGCAGTGGTATATCACCACACGCTGCTCCCTGCAGTGGTATATCACCACACACCGCTCCCTGCAGTGGTATATCACCACACACCGCTCCCTGCAGTGGTATATCACCACACACCGCTCCCTGCAGTGGTATATCACCACACACCGCTCCCTGCAGTGGTATATCACCACACACCGCTCCCTGCAGTGGTATACCGCCGCACACCGCTCCCTGCAGTGGTATATCACCGCACGCTGCTCCCTGCAGTGGTATACCGCCGCACACCGCTCCCTGCAGTGGTATACCGCCGCACACCGCTCCCTGCAGTGGTATACCGCCGCACACCGCTCCCTGCAGTGGTATATCACCGCACGCCGCTCCCTGCAGTGGTATATCACCGCACGCCGCTCCCTGCAGTGGTATATCACCACACACCGCTCCCTGCAGTGGTATACCGCCGCACACCGCTCCCTGCAGTGGTATACCGCTGCACACCGCTCCCTGCAGTGGTATATCACCACACACCGCTCCCTGCAGTGGTATATCACCACACACCGCTCCCTGCAGTGGTATATCACCACACACCGCTCCCTGCAGTGGTATATCACCACACACCGCTCCCTGCAGTGGTATATCACCACACACCGCTCCCTGCAGTGGTATATCACCACACACCGCTCCCTGCAGTGGTATATCACTACACACCGCTCCCTGCAGTGGTATATCACCACACGCTGCTCCCTGCAGTGGTATATCACCACACACTGCTCCCTGCAGTGGTATATCACCACACACTGCTCCCTGCAGTGGTATATCACCACACACCGCTCCCTGCAGTGGTATATCACCACACACCGCTCCCTGCAGTGGTATATCACCACACACCGCTCCCTGCAGTGGTATATCACCACACACCGCTCCCTGCAGTGGTATATCACCACACACCGCTCCCTGCAGTGGTATATCACCACACACCGCTCCCTGCAGTGGTATATCACTACACACCGCTCCCTGCAGTGGTATATCACCACACGCTGCTCCCTGCAGTGGTATATCACCACACACTGCTCCCTGCAGTGGTATATCACCACACACCGCTCCCTGCAGTGGTATATCACCACACACCGCTCCCTGCAGTGGTATATCACCACACACCGCTCCCTGCAGTGGTATATCACCACACACCGCTCCCTGCAGTGGTATATCACTACACACCGCTCCCTGCAGTGGTATATCACCACACGCTGCTCCCTGCAGTGGTATATCACCACACACTGCTCCCTGCAGTGGTATATCACCACACACCGCTCCCTGCAGTGGTATATCACCACACACCGCTCCCTGCAGTGGTATATCACCACACACTGCTCCCTGCAGTGGTATATCACCACACACTGCTCCCTCTAATGCAGCTTTTAAATCACACTATATAAATGCAAGTTTTTGTTTACACATTTTTCTGTCCAGTTAACTTGCTCCGAATCCCTTATCTCACCGAACCTTGACCCTTTCCAGTGCAGTCCCCATTCTCTTTGACCCCTCTCTATTCTTAAACTGATGCTCCTGGTTTTCGAATGGTTCTCCGCCTCTCTCAGCAGTTATTTGCCGGGTTAGGTTTGCCGTACTCACATCGATGTTGCCACTGGCCAGGTCCTGCGCAGTGTCGCCCTCCACATTGGGCAGCAGGGTATCGGCCCCGGCCTGGCACAGGATGTCTGCAATCTGGGTGTCCCATCGGCCCACTGCCAAGTGCAGTGCCGTGCACCCATTGTACATGGTCGCATCAACACTGGCTCCCCTCCTCAGCATAAACTGCACCAGCGCTGGCTCACCAACCTCCACCGACATGTGCAGGCTCGTCTTCCCACTCGTACCGTCCTGCAACACAGCACAGTTAGTGGGGGGAGAGAGAGAGAGAGGGGGACGCAGAGAAAGGAAGGGGCGCGAGCGAGGGGAGCGAGCGGGGGGGGGGAGAGGGAGCGAGCGGGGGAGAGAGGGGGAGAGGGGGAGCGAGCGGGGGGAGAGAGCGGGGGAGAGAGGGAGCGAGCGGGGGGGGGAGAGAGGGAGCGAGCGGGGGAGAGAGGGAGCGAGCGGGGGAGAGAGGGAGCGAGCGGGGGAGAGAGGGAGCGAGCGGGGGAGAGAGGGAGCGAGCGGGGGAGAGAGGGAGCGAGCGGGGGAGAGAGGGAGCGAGCGGGGGAGAGAGGGAGCGAGCGGGGGAGAGAGGGAGCGAGCGGGGGAGAGAGGGAGCGAGCGGGGGAGAGAGGGAGCGAGCGGGGGAGAGAGGGAGCGAGCGGGGGAGAGAGGGAGCGAGCGGGGGAGAGAGGGAGCGAGCGGGGGAGAGAGGGAGCGAGCGGGGGAGAGAGGGAGCGAGCGGGGGAGAGAGGGAGCGAGCGGGGGAGAGAGGGAGCGAGCGGGGGAGAGAGGGAGCGAGCGGGGGAGAGAGGGAGCGAGCGGGGGAGAGAGGGAGCGAGCGGGGGAGAGAGGGAGCGAGCGGGGGAGAGAGGGGAGCGAGCGGGGGAGAGAGGGAGCGAGCGGGGGAGAGAGGGAGCGAGCGGGGGAGAGGGGGAGCGAGCGGGGGAGAGAGGGAGCGAGCGGGGGAGAGAGGGAGCGAGCGGGGGAGAGAGGGAGCGAGCGGGGGAGAGAGGGAGCGAGCGGGGGAGAGGGGGAGCGAGCGGGGGAGAGAGGGAGCGAGCGGGGGAGAGAGGGAGCGAGCGGGGGAGAGAGGGAGCGAGCGGGGGGGGAGAGAGGGAGCGGGGGAGAGAGGGAGGGAGCGGGGGAGAGAGGGAGCGAGCGGGGGAGAGAGGGAGCGAGCGGGGGAGAGAGGGAGCGAGCGGGGGAGAGAGGGAGCGAGCGGGGGAGAGGGGGAGCGAGCGGGGGAGAGAGGGAGCGAGCGGGGGAGAGAGGGAGCGAGCGGGGGAGAGAGGGAGCGGGCGGGGGAGAGAGGGAGCGGGCGGGGGAGAGAGGGAGCGAGCGGGGGAGAGGGGGAGCGAGCGGGGGAGAGGGGGAAAGAGGGAGCGAGCGGGGGGGAGAGGGAGCGAGAGGGGGAAAGAGGGAGCGAGCGGGGGAGAGAGGGAGCGGGCGGGGGAGAGAGGGAGCGAGCGGGGGAGAGAGGGAGCGAGCGGGGGAGAGAGGGAGCGAGCGGGGGAGAGAGGGAGCGAGCGGGGAGAGAGGGAGCGAGCGGGGGAGAGAGGGAGCGAGCGGGGGAGAGAGGGAGCGAGCGGGGGAGAGGGGGAGCGAGCGGGGGAGAGAGGGAGCGAGCGGGGGAGAGAGGGAGCGAGCGGGGGAGAGAGGGAGCGGGCGGGGGAGAGAGGGAGCGGGCGGGGGAGAGAGGGAGCGAGCGGGGGAGAGGGGGAGCGAGCGGGGGAGAGGGGGAAAGAGGGAGCGAGCGGGGGGGGGAGAGGGAGCGAGAGGGGGAAAGAGGGAGCGAGCGGGGGAGAGAGGGAGCGGGCGGGGGAGAGAGGGAGCGAGCGGGGGAGAGAGGGAGCGAGCGGGGGAGAGAGGGAGCGAGCGGGGGGGAGAGGGAGCGAGCGGGGGAGAGAGGGAGAGAGGAGAGAAAGAGCGATGTGGAGCTGGGAACAGAGGAGGTGACGGCACGGTTTGTGAGGTGATCCCACTGCCTCTCAGGAGAGAGATGCGAAAGCTTGTGGCTTTACCTGTGCATCAATCTGGCTTCCCTTCTGCAGCAGCAGCTCGATGATCTCCTGGTCCTTTGTGAGTGTCGCTACATGAAGACACGTTCTACCTGCAGGCAACGGAGGTGCAGTTAGTAAAGGCAGAGGTCACTCGAGGGGTCAGCACCTGCACAAACAGGCTCATCCACTGCTCCCAGGCTCAGGCCCCGTCCTCCAGTATTGCTAACTCTCGCCAATCCATCGGGCGTGGGACACTTTCTGAGTGATATACAGCACCACTCTCAATCCCGCGCCGGAACCCCTATATAACAATATTTCTGGGGGGGGCGCACCGAATGCCTGGTGACCTCAATTTGTTGATTGACACAAGTGTGAACAAACATACGCTGAAAGGTCAGGGCTCTGTAAACATCTCTGGCTGGACTCTATTGTTTTGGAAGTTCTTTCTCGATGAAAGGCCTTCGGAAAGGTCGGAACGAGCCCACTTTATTTTAACCGTTCTCAACAGGTGCATTAACAATGCAGCGAAAGACTTGCAAGAATGTGCGTTTATATAGCGCCTTTCACAGCCTCAGAATGTCCCAAAGTGCTTTACAGCCAATGAAGTACTGTTTGAAGTATAGTCACTGTTGTAATTTGCGCACAGCAAGCTCCCACAAACAGCAACGTAATAATGACCAGATCATCTGTTTTTTTTTAAAGTGATGTTGATCAGTAATAGGAAAAATAATGGAGTCCCTACTCAAGGAGAAAATAGATCGTCCAGAAACCAAAAATATAATAATGCATAGTCAGCATAGATTTCAAAAGGGAAAGTCTGGCTTGACCAACCTCATTGAATTCTTTTAAAGAGGTAACGGAGAGTAGACAAGGGTAAAGCAGTAGATATAATTTATCTAGATTTTGAAAAGGCCTTGGATAAGGTATCCCACAATAGACTGATGAACAAGGGCAGGGAATGCAGAGTCAGGGGACAAGGAGCAGAATGGATCGCGAGCTGGTTTCAGGACAGAAAGCAGAGAGGAGGGGTAAAGGGTAACTATTCTCAGAGGCTGAAGGTGGGCAGTGGGGTCTCACAAGGAGCAGTGGCTGGGACCACTGGTCTTCACAGTTTATATTGGCAATTTAGACTTTGGAATCAAAAACACAATTTCTAAATTTGCGAATGGCACCAAATTAAAGGGATAGTCGCTACTGAGGGGACTGCAACACATTACAGGAGGACATTAATAAACACAGAATGGGAATATAATGGGCAAATGAAGTTCAACAAAGATAAATGTGAGGTAATACATTTTGGTAGGAAGAATAGGGAGGTAACTGGGAGGGTGAGAGTCTGGGGAAGGGTAGAGGAAAAAAAGGGACCTTGGATACAAATACACCAATCACTCAACGTTACGACACAGGTTAGCAAGGCAATAAAAAAGCCAGGCCCTAGGGTTTATTTCTATAGAATTGAAAAGTCGGGAAGTTACACTAAACCTTGGTTAGACCTCACGGAGCACTGTGTACAGTTCTGGTCACCATATTATAAACAGGATATCGAGGCACTGGAGCGGGTGCAGAGAAGATTTACAAGGATGATACCAGAAATGCGAGGGTGTACATATCAGGAAAGGATGAACAGGCTGGGTCTGTTTTCTCTTGAAAAAAGAAGGCTGAGGGGTGAGCTAATAGAGGTCTTTAAAATGATGAAAGGTTTTGATCGAGTGGATACAGAGAGAGTGTTCCCACTTGTGGGGAAGAGTATAACTAGAGGCCATCGATATAAGATGGTCACCCAGAAATCCAATGGGGAATTCAGGAGAAACTTCTTTACCCAGAGAGGGGTGAGAATGTGGAACTCGCTGCCACAGGGAGTGGTTGAGGTGAATAGTATCGATGTATTTAAGGGGAGGCTGGACAAGTGTATGGGGGAGAAGGGAACAGAGGGTTATGGTGATAGAGTTAGATGAGGAAAGACAGGAGGGGGCTCGAGTGGAGTATAAACGCCAACAGGGACAGTTTCGGGGCTGTATATCCCGTGTAATTGAAGGATAAATATTCTCCAGGACACCGGGGATAACTCCCCTGCTCTTCTTCAAAATAGTGCCATGGGATCTTTTACATCCACCCGAGAGCACAGACAGGGCCTCGGTTTAACCCAAAGACGGTCAGAATTGCAAAGCACGTTAGCGAGGTAAACAAATAGGCGTGATAGTTTCGCACGAGGGAGTGCAGGCTGCAGTCACAGTGTGATCATAGCTAATGGTGGGGACAGCAACAACTTGCATTCATACAGAGCCTTTAATCGAGTAAAATGCGCTTCACAAGAGTGACCAGGCAAAACTAGACATCGATCCACATGAGGAGACATTAGCACAGGTGACCAAAAGAGGTGGATTTTAAGGAGCATCTTGAAGGAGGATAGGGAGGTGGAGAGATTTAGGGAGGGACCTGCTGAGCTTAGGGCCCAGGCCACTGAAGGCACGGCCAGCAATGGTGGAGCAATTAAAATCAGGAAGGCACAAGAGGCCAGAATTGGAGGAGGACAGAGATCTCAGAGCTTTGCGGGGCTGGAGGGGGTTACAGAGATAGGGAGGGGTGTAGGGGTTGAAGGAGGTTACAGAGATAGGGAGGGGTGTAGGGGCTGGAGGGGGTTACAGAGATAGGGAGGGGTGTAGGGGTTGAAGGAGGTTACAGAGATAGGGAGGGGTGTGGGGCTGGAGGGGGTTACAGAGATAGGGAGGGGTGTAGGGCTGGAAGAAGTAACAGAGATAGGGAGGGGTGTAGGGCTGGAGGGGGTTACAGAGATAGGGAGGGGTGTAGGGCTGGAGGAGGTTACAGAGATAGGGAGGGGTGTAGGGGCTGGAGGGGGTTACAGAGATAGGGAGGGATGTCGGGGCTAAATGGGTTACAGAGACAGGGAGGGGTGTGGGGCTGGAGGAAGTTACAGAGATAGGGAGGGTTTTAGCGGCTGGAGGAGGTTAGAGATAGGGAGGGGTGTAGGGATTCAAGGAGGTTACAGAGATAGGGAGGGGTGTAGGGGCTGGAGGAGGTTAGAGAGACAGGGAGGGGTGTGGGGCTGGAGGAGGTTACAGAGATAGGGAGGGGTGTAGGGGTTGAAGGAGGTTACAGAGATAGGGAGGGGTGTGGGGCTGGAGGAGGTTACAAGATAGGGAGGGGTGTAGGGGCTGGAGGAGGTTACAGAGATAGGGAGGGGTGTAGGGGTTGAAGGAGGTTACAGAGATAGGGAGGGGTGTAGGGGCTGGAGGAGGTTACAGAGATAGGGAGGGTTGAGGAACTGGAGGAGGTTAGAGAGATAGGGAGGAGTGTGGGGCTGGAGGAGGTTACAGAGATAGGGAGGGTTGAGGAACTGGAGGAGGTTAGAGAGATAGGGAGGAGTGTGGGGCTGGAGGAGGTTACAGAGATAGGGAGGGTTGAGGAACTGGAGGAGGTTAGAGAGATAGGGAGGGGTGTGGGGCTGGAGGAGGTTACAGAGATAGGGAGGGGTGTAGGGGCTGGAGGAGGTTACAGAGATAGGGAGGGTTGTGGGACTGGAGGAGGTTACAGAGATAGGGAGGCGTGTAGGGGCTGGAGAAGGTTACAGAGATAGGGAGGGGTGTAGGACTGGAGGAGGTTACAGAGATAGGGAGGGTTGTGGGACTGGAGGAGGTTACAGAGATAGGGAGGGGTGTAGGGGCTGG
>NW_027251869.1:0-35367 GCF_044704955.1 Pristiophorus japonicus
GAGTGGGTGACTGAATGGTTGGGTGAGTTGGTGAGTGAGTGGTTGAGTGGGTGAGGGGGTGGGTGAGTAAGTGCGTGAGTGATTGAGTTGGTGAATGAGTGGGTGGGTGAGTGAGTGGTTGAGTGTGTGAGTGGGTGAGTGACTGAGTGACTGAGTGACTGAGTGAGTGGGTGAGTGTGTGAGTGTGTGAGTGAGCGGGTGATTGTGTGAGTGTGTGAGTGAGCGGGTGAGTGGGTGAGTGGGTGAGTGGGTGAGTGAGTGAGTGGGTGAGTGGGTGAGTGGGTGGGTGATTGTGTGGGTGAGTGTGTGAGTGGGTGAGTGGGTGAGTGGGTGAATGGGTGGGTGAGTGGATTGGTGAGTTAGTGAGTGGGTGAGTGAGTGAGTGGGTGAGTGAGTGGGTGGGTGAGTGAGTGAGTGGGTGAGTGAGTGAGTGTGTGAGTGGGTGAGTGGGTGAGTGAGTGAGTGAGTGGGTGGGTGAGTGGGTGAGTGGGTGAGTGAGTGAGTGAGTGGCTGAGTGGCTGAGTGAGTGGGTGAGTGAGTGGGTGAGGGGGTGAGTGAGTGAGTAAGTGAGTAAGTGAGTGGGTGAGTGAGTGAGTGGGTGCGTGAGCGAGTGGATGGGTGAGAGAGTGGATGGATAATTGAGTGAGTGAGTGAGTGAATGAGTGAGTGGGTGAGTGAGTGAGTGAGTGAGTAAGTGAGTCGGTGAGTGGACGGGTTAGTGGGTGAGTTGCTGAGTGAGTGAGAGTGTGAGTGAGTGAGTGAGTGAGAGGGTGAGTGAGTGAGTGGGTGAGTGAGTGAGTGAGTAGATTGGTGAGTGGGTGAGGGAGTGAGTGAGTGGGTGAGTTATTGAGTGGGTGAGTGAGTGGGTGAGTGAGTGGATGGGTGAGTGGGTGAGTGAGTGGTTGAGTAAGTGGGTGAATGAGTGGGTGAGTGGGTGAGTGAGTGGGTGAGTGGGTGAGTGGATGATTTAATGAATGAATGAGTGAGTGGCAGAGTGAGTGGGTGAGTGAGTGGGTGAGTGAGTGGGTGAGTGAGTGAATGAGTGGGTGAGTGAGTGGGTGAGTGTGTGAGTGTGTGAGTGAGAGGGTGAGTGTGTGGGTGGGTGAGTGTGCGAGTGGGTGGGTGGGTGAGTGGGTGAGTGGGTGGGTGGGTGAGTGGGTGAGAGGGTGAGTGAGTGAGTAAGTGAGTAAGTGAGTGGGTGAGTGAGTGGTTGAGTGAGGGAGTGCGTGAGTGAGTGATTGAGTGTGTGTGTGCTTGGGTGGGTGAGTGGGTGAGCGAGTGAGTGAGTGAGTGAGTGAGTGAGTGAGTGAGTGAGTGGGTGAGTGGGTGAGTGAGTGGGTGAATGGGTGGGTGAGTGGATTGGTGAGTTAGTGAGTGGGTCAGTGAGTGAGTGGGTCAGTGAGTGTGTGACTGAGAGAGTGAGTGAGTGAAGTGGTGAGTGTTTGGGTGAGTGAGTGAGTGAGTGGGTGAGTGGGTGGGTGAGTGGGTGGGTGAGTGAGTGGAAGTGAGAGTCAGTGGGTGAGTGACTGAGTGGGTGAGTGGGTGAGTGAATGAGTGAGTGGGTGGGTGAGTGAGTGGAAGGGTGAGTCAGTGGGTGAGTGACTGAGTGGGTGAGTGGTTGAGAGGGTGAGTGAGTGTGTAAGTGAGTAAATGAGTGGGTGAGTGAGTGAGTGGTTGAGTGAGTGCGTGAGTGAATGAGTGAGTGGGTGAGTGAATGAGTTAGTGGGTGAGTGGGTGAGTGAGTGATTGAGTGTGGGTCTGAGTGGGTGAGTGAGTGAGTGAGTGAGTGAGTGGGTGAGTGAGTGGGTGAGTGGGTGGGTGAGTGAGTGGGTGAGTGGGTGGGTGGGTGCGTGGGTGAGTGGGTGAGTGGGTGAGTGGGTGGGTGGGTGAGTGGGTGAGAGGGTGGGTGAGTGAGTAAGTGAGTAAATGAGTGGGTGAGTGGGTGAGAGGGTGAGTGAGTGAGTAAGTGAGTAAGTAAGTGGGTGAGTGAGTGGTTGAGTGAGTGGTTGAGTGAGTGCGTGAGTGAGTGAGCGAGTGGGTGAGTCAGTGAGTGAGTGGGTGAATGGGTGAGTGATTGAATGGGTGAGTGGGTGGGTGAGTGGGTGAGTGAGTGAGTGGTTTGGTGAGTGAGGGATTGAGTGTGGGTGTGAGTGGGTGAGTGAGTGAGTGAGAGGGTGAGTGAGTGAGAGCTTGAGTGATTGAGTGCGTTTGTGGGTGAGTGGGTGAGTGTGTGGGTGAGTGAGTGAGTGATTGGTTGAGTGAGTGGATGGGTGTGTGGGTGAGTGGGTGAGTGGGTGAGTGAGTGGGTGAGTGAGTGAGTGGGTGAGTGATTGAGTGGGTGAATGAGTGTGTGGGTGAGTGAGTGGTTGAGTGTGTGAGTGGGTGAGTGACTGAGTGAGTGGGTGAGTGTCTGAGTGAGCGGGTGAGTGAGTGAGTGAGTGAGCTGAGTGGGTGAGTGAGTGAGTGGGTGAGTGGTGGTTGATTGTGTGGGTGAGTGTGTGAGAGGGTGAGTGGGTGAGTGAGTGGGTGAATGGGTGGGTGAGTGAATTGGTGAGTTAGTGAGTGGGTGAGTGAGTGAGTGGGTGAGTGAGTGGGTGACTGAGTGAGTGAGTGAGTGGGTGAGTGGGTGAGTGAGTGTGTGGGTAAGTGTGTGGAAGGGTGAGTCAGTGGGTGAGTGACTGAGTGGGTGAGTGGGTGAGTGAGAGGGTGAGTGGGTGAGTGGGTGAGTGTGTGAGTGAGTGGCTGAGTGAGTGGGTGGGTGAGTGGGTGAGAGGGTGAGTGAGTGAGTAAGTGAGTAAGTGAGTGGGTGAGTGAGTGGGTGAGTGGGTGGGTGAGTGAGTGAGTGGGTGGGTGAGTGGGTGAGTGGGTGGTGGGTGAGTGGGTGAGTGGGTGGGTGGGTGAGTGGGTGAGAGGGTGAGTGAGTGAGCGTGTGAGTGGGTGAGTGAGTGAGAGGGTGAGTGAGTGAGTGGGTGGATTGGTGAGTGGGTGAGTGAGTGAGTGAGTGAGTGGGTGAGTGAGTGAGTGAGTGGGTGAGTGAATGGGTGAGTGGGTGAGTGAGTGGGTGAATGGGTCGCTGAGTGGATTGGTGAGTTAGTGAGTGGGTCAGTGAGTGAGTGGGTCAGTGAGTGGGTGACTGAGAGAGTCAGTGAGTGAATGGGTGAGTGGGTGGGTGAGTGAGTAAGTGAGTGTGTGAGTGGGTGAGTGAATGAGTGAGTGGGTGAGTGAGTGGAAGGATGAGTCAGTGGGTGAGTGACTGAGTGGGTGAGTGAGTGAGTGAGTGAGTGGGTGAGTGGGTAGGTGAGTGGGTGAGTGAGTGGGTGACTGAGTGAGTGAGTGAGAGAGTCAGTTGGTGAGTGAATGAGTGAGTGGGTGGGTGAGTCAGTGGGTGAGTGACTGAGTGGGTGAGTGAGTTAGTGAGTGAGTGGGTGAGTGGGTGAGTGGGTGATGGGTGAGTGGATGAGTGGGTGGGTGGGTGAGTGGGTGAGAGGGTGAGTGAGTGAGTAAGTGAGTAAATGAGTGGGTGAGTGAGTGAGTGGTTGAGTGAGTGCGTGAGTGAGTGAGTGAGTGGGTGAGTGAGTGTGTTAGTGGGTGAGTGGGTGAGTGATTGAATGGGTGAGTGGGTGGGTGAGTGGGTGAGTGAGTGAGTGAGTGGGTGAGTGAGTGATTGAGTGTCGGTGTGAGTGAGTGAGTGAGTGAGTGAGTGAGTGCGTGAGTGAGTGGGTGAGTGAGTGGGTGAGGGGGTGGGTGTGTGAGTGGGTGAGTGGGTGAGTGGGTGGGTGGGTGAGTGGGTGAGAGGGTGAGTGAGTGAGTAAGTGAGTAAATGAGTGGGTGAGTGAGTGAGTGAGTGGGTGAGTGTGGGTGTGAGTGGGTGAGTGAGTGAGTGGGTGAGTGAGTGAGAGGTTGAGTGGGTGAGTGCATTTGTGGGTGAGTGGGTGGGTGAGTGAGTGAGTGAGTGTGAGTGGGTGAGTGGGTGAGTGAGTGTGTGGGTAAGTGTGTGGAAGGGTGAGTCAGTGGGTGAGTGACTGAGTGGGTGAGTGGGTGAGTGAGAGGGTGAGTGGCTGAGTGGGTGAGTGAGTGAGTGATTGAATGGGTGAGTGGGTGGGTGAGTGGGTGAGTGAGTGAGTGAGTGGGTGAGTGAGTGTTTGAGTGTGGGTGTGAGTGGGTGAGTGAGTGAGTGGGTGAGTGAGTGAGAGGTTGAGTGGGTGAGTGCATTTGTGGGTGAGTGGGTGGGTGAGTGAGTGAGTGAGTGTGAGTGGGTGAGTGAGTGAGTGAGTGGGTGAGTGAGTGACTGGATGAGTGAGTGGGTGAGTGAGTGAGGGGGTGGATGAGTGAGTGGGTGAGTGAGTCGGTGGGTGAGTGAGTGAGTGGGTGCGTGATTGAGTGAGTGGGTGATTGAGTGAGTGTGTGGGTGAGTGAGAGCGTGAGAGGGTGGGTGAATGAGTGGGTGGGTGAGTGGGTGGGTGAGTGAGTGGTTGGATGAGTGAGTGAGTGGGTGAGTGAGTGATTGCGTGATTGAGTGAGTGGTAGTGTGGGTGAGTGGGTGGGTGAGTGGGTGAGTCGGTTAGTGGTGGAGTGGGTGAGTGACTGAGAGGGTGAGTGAGTGAATGGGTGAGTGAGTGCGTGAGTGAGTGAGTGGGTGGGTGAGTGGGTGAGTGAGTGGGTGAGAGAGTGAGTGAATGAGTGATTGAGTGGGTGAGTGGGTGGGTGAGTGAGTGGGTGAGTGAGTGAGTGGGTGAGTGAGTGGGTGAGTGGGTGAGTGAGTGGATGGTTGAGTGGGTGGGTGAGTGAGTGGGGGAGCGGGAGAGTGAGTGAGTGGCTGAGTGAGTGGATGGGTGAGTGGGTGAGTGGGTGAGTGGGTGAGTGAGTGAGTGAGTGGGTGAGTGAGTGAGTGGGTGAGTGAGTGGGTGACTGAGTGCTTGGGTGAGTTGGTGAGTGAGTGGTTGAGTGGGTGAGGGGGTGGGTGAGTGAGTGAGTGGGTGAGTGTTTGAGTGGGTGAATGAGTGGTTGGGTGAGTGAGTGGTTGAGTGTGTGAGTGGGTGAGTGACTGAGTGACTGAGTGACTGAGTGACTGAGTGAGTGGGTGAGTGTGTGAGTGTGTGAGTGAGCGGGTGAGTGTGTGAGTGTGTGAGTGAGCGGGTGAGTGGGTGAGTGGGTGAGTGAGTGAGTGGGTGAGTGGGTGAGTGGGTGGGTGATTGTGTGGGTGAGTGTGTGAGTGGGTGAGTGGGTGAGTGAGTGGGTGAATGAATGGGTGCGTGGATTGGTGAGTTAGTGAGTGGGTGAGTGAGTGAGTGGGTGAGTGAGGGGGTGGGTGAGTGAGTGGGTGAGTGAGTCGGTGGGTGAGTGAGTGAGTGGGAGCGTGATTGAGTGAGTGGGTGATTGAGTGAGTGAGTGGGTGAGTGAGAGCGTGAGAGGGTGGGTGAATGAGTGGGTGGGTGAATGGGTGGATGAGTGAGTGGTTGGGTGAGTGAGTGAGTGGGTGAGTGGGTGAGTGAGAGATTGCGTGATTGAGTGAGTGGTAGTGTGGGTGAGTGGGTGGGTGAGTGGGTGAGTGGGTGAGTGGTGGAGTGGGTGAGTGAGTGAGAGGGTGAGTGAGTGAGTTGGTGAGTGAGTGCGTGAGTGAGTGAGTGAGTGGGTGGGTGACTGGGTGAGTGAGTGGGTGAGAGAGTGAGTGAGTGAGTGTTTGAGTGGGTGTGTGGGTGGGTGAGTGAGTGAGTGGGTGAGTGAGTGAGTGAGTGAGTGGGTGAGTGGGTGAGTGAGTGGATGTTGAGTGGGTGGGTGAGTGTGTGAGTGGGTGAGTGGGAGAGTGAGTGAGTGGCTGAGTGAGTGGATGGGTGAGTGGGTGAGTGGGTGAGTGGGTGAGTGAGTGAGTGAGTGGGTGAGTGAGTGAATGAGTGGATGAGTGAGTGGGTGACTGAGTGGTTGGGTGAGTTGGTGAGTGAGTGGTTGAGTGGGTGAGGGGGTGGGTGAGTAAGTGCGTGAGTGATTGAGTTGGTGAATGAGTGGGTGGGTGAGTGAGTGGTTGAGTGTGTGAGTGGGTGAGTGACTGAGTGACTGAGTGAGTGGGTGAGTGTGTGAGTGGGTGAGTGGGTGAGTGAGTGAGTGGGTGAGTGGGTGAGTGGGTGGGTGATTGTGTGGGTGAGTGTGTGAGTGTGTGAGTGGGTGAGTGGGTGAGTGGGTGAATGGGTGGGTGAGTGGATTGGTGAGTTAGTGAGTGGGTGAGTGAGTGAGTGGGTGAGTGAGTGGGTGGGTGAGTGAGTGAGTGGGTGAGTGAGTGAGTGTGTGAGTGGGTGAGTGGGTGAGTGAGTGAGTGAGTGGGTGGGTGAGTGGGTGAGTGGGTGAGTGAGTGAGTGAGTGAGTGAGTGAGTGGCTGAGTGGCTGAGTGAGTGGGTGAGTGAGTGGGTGAGGGGGTGAGTGAGTGAGTGAGTGAGTAAGTGAGTGGGTGAGTGAGTGAGTGGGTGCGTGAGTGAGTGGATGTGTGAGAGAGTGGATGGATAAGTGAGTGAATGAGTGAATGAGTGAGTGGGTGAGTGAGTGAGTGAGTAAGTGAGTCGGTGAGTGGACGGGTTAGTGGGTGAGTTGCTGAGTGAATGAGAGTGTGAGTGAGTGAGTGAGTGAGTGAGAGGGTGAGTGAGTGAGTGGGTGGGTTGGTGACTGGGTGAGTGAGTGGGTGAGAGAGTGAGTGAGTGAGTGTTTGAGTGGGTGTGTGGGTGGGTGAGTGAGTGGGTGAGTGAGTGAGTGGGTGAGTGAGTGAGTGAGTGGGTGAGTGGGTGAGTGAGTGGATGGTTGAGTGGGTGGGTGAGTGTGTGAGTGGGTGAGTGGGAGAGTGAGTGAGTGGCTGAGTGAGTGGATGGGTGAGTGGGTGAGTGGGTGAGTGGGTGAGTGAGTGAGTGAGTGGGTGAGTGAATGAGTGGGTGAGTGAGTGGGTGACTGAGTGGTTGGGTGAGTTGGTGAGTGAGTGGTTGAGTGGGTGAGGGGGTGGGTGAGTGAGTGCGTGAGTGATTGAGTTGGTGAATGAGTGGGTGGGTGAGTGAGTGGTTGAGTGTGTGAGTGGGTGAGTGAGTGAGTGCGTGAGTGGGTGGGTGAGTGAGTGAGTGAGTGGGTGAGTGAGTGGATGGGTGAGTGGGTGAGTCGGTGAGTGGGTGAGTGAGTGGGTGAGTGAGTGAGTGGGTGAGTGATTGAGTGGGTGAATGAGTGGGTGGGTGAGTGAGTGGTTGAGTGTGTGAGTGAGTGGGTGAGTGAGTGAGTGAGTGGGTGAGTGTCTGAGTGAGCGGGTGAGTGAGTGAGTGACTGAGGTGAGTGGGTGAGTGAGTGGTGGTTGATTGTGTGGGTGAGTGTGTGAGAGGGTGAGTGGGTGAGTGAGTGGGTGAATGGATGGGTGAGTGGATTGGTGAGTTAGTGAGTGGGTGAGTGAGTGAGTGGGTGAGTGAGTGGGTGACTGAGTGAGTGAGAGAGTGGGTGAGTGGGTGAGTGAGTGTGTGCGTAAGTGTGTGGAAGGGTGAGTCAGTGGATGAGTGACTGAGTGGGTGAGTGGGTGAGTGAGAGGGTGAGTGGGTGAGTGGGTGAGTGAGTGAGTGTGTGGCTGAGTGAGTGGGTGGGTGAGTGGGTGAGAGGGTGAGTGAGTGAGTAAGTGAGTAAGTGAGTGGGTGAGTGAGTGAGTGGATGGGTGAGTGAGTGAATGGATAAGTGAGTGAGTGAGTGAATGAGTGAGTGGGTGAGTCAGTGAGTGAGTGTGTGAGTCGGTGAGAGGATGGGGTCGTGGGTGAGTTGCTGAGTGAGTGAGAGTGTGAGTGGGTGAGTGAGTGAGAGGGTGAGTGAGTGAGTGGGTGGATTGGTGAGTGGGTGAGGGAGTGAGTGAGTGAGTGGGTGAGTGAGTGAGTGAGTGGGTGAGTGAATGGGTGAGTGGGTGAGTGAGTGGGTGAATGGGTCGCTGAGTGGATTGGTGAGTTAGTGAGTGGGTCAGTGAGTGAGTGGGTCAGTGAGTGGGTGACTGAGAGAGTCAGTGAGTGAATGGGTGAGTGGGTGGGTGAGTGAGTGAGTGGGTGGGTGAGTGAGTGGAAGTGAGAGTCAGTGGGTGAGTGACTGAGTGGGTGAGTGGGTGAGTGAATGAGTGAGTGGGTGGGTGAGTGAGTGGAAGG
The DNA here is from genome assembly GCF_044704955.1 of Pristiophorus japonicus. NCBI lineage: Eukaryota > Metazoa > Chordata > Chondrichthyes > Pristiophoridae > Pristiophorus > Pristiophorus japonicus. The sequence goes on from NW_027251869.1 coordinate 8,136, forward strand.
GTGAGTCAGTGGGTGAGTGACTGAGTGGGTGAGTGGTTGAGAGGGTGAGTGAGTGTGTAAGTGAGTAAATGAGTGGGTGAGTGAGTGAGTGGTTGAGTGAGTGCGTGAGTGAGTGAGTGAGTGGGTGAGTGAATGAGTTAGTGGGTGAGTGGGTGAGTGAGTGATTGAGTGTGGTTCTGAGTGGGTGAGTGAGTGAGTGAGTGGGTGAGTGGGTGAGTGAGTGGGTGAGTGGGTGGGTGAGTGAGTGGGTGAGTGGGTGGGTGGGTGCGTGGGTGAGTGGGTGAGTGGGTGAGTGAGTGAGTGGGTGGATTGGTGAGTGGGTGAGTGAGTGGTTGAGTGAGTGGTTGAGTGAGTGCGTGAGTGAGTGAGCGAGTGGGTGAGTCAGTGAGTGAGTGGGTGAATGGGTGAGTGATTGAATGGGTGAGTGGGTGGGTGAGTGGGTGAGTGAATGAGTGGTTTGGTGAGTGAGGGATTGAGTGTGGGTGTGAGTGGGTGAGTGAGTGAGTGAGAGGGTGAGTGAGTGAGAGCTTGAGTGATTGAGTGGGTGAATGGGTCGCTGAGTGGATTGGTGAGTTAGTGAGTGGGTCAGTGAGTGAGTGGGTCAGTGAGTGGGTGACTGAGAGAGTCAGTGAGTGAATGGGTGAGTGGGTGGGTGAGTGAGTAAGTGAGTGTGTGAGTGGGTGAGTGAATGAGTGAGTGGGTGAGTGAGTGGAAGGATGAGTCAGTGGGTGAGTGACTGAGTGGGTGAGTGAGTGAGTGAGTGAGTGGGTGAGTGGGTAGGTGAGTGGGTGAGTGAGTGGGTGACTGAGTGAGTGAGTGAGAGAGTCAGTGGGTGAGTGAATGAGTGAGTGGGTGGGTGAGTCAGTGGGTGAGTGACTGAGTGGGTGAGTGAGTTAGTGAGTGAGTGGGTGAGTGGGTGAGTGGGTGGTGGGTGAGTGGATGAGTGGGTGGGTGGGTGAGTGGGTGAGAGGGTGAGTGAGTGAGTAAGTGAGTAAATGAGTGGGTGAGTGAGTGAGTGGTTGAGTGAGTGCGTGAGTGAGTGAGTGAGTGGGTGAGTGAGTGTGTTAGTGGGTGAGTGGGTGAGTGATTGAATGGGTGAGTGGGTGGGTGAGTAGGTGAGTGAGTGAGTGAGTGGGTGAGTGAGTGATTGAGTGTCGGTGTGAGTGAGTGAGTGAGTGAGTGAGTGCGTGAGTGAGTGGGTGAGTGAGTGGGTGAGTGGGTGGGTGTGTGAGTGGGTGAGTGGGTGAGTGGGTGGGTGGGTGAGTGGGTGAGAGGGTGAGTGAGTGAGTAAGTAAGTAAATGAGTGGGTGAGTGAGTGAGTGAGTGGGTGAGTGTGGGTGTGAGTGGGTGAGTGAGTGAGTGGGTGAGTGAGTGAGAGGTTGAGTGGGTGAGTGCATTTGTGGGTGAGTGGGTGGGTGAGTGAGTGAGTGAGTGTGAGTGGGTGAGTGGGTGAGTGAGTGTGTGGGTAAGTGTGTGGAAGGGTGAGTCAGTGGGTGAGTGACTGAGTGGGTGAGTGGGTGAGTGAGAGGGTGAGTGGCTGAGTGGGTGAGTGAGTGAGTGATTGAATGGGTGAGTGGGTGGGTGAGTGGGTGAGTGAGTGAGTGAGTGGGTGAGTGAGTGTTTGAGTGTGGGTGTGAGTGGGTGAGTGAGTGAGTGGGTGAGTGAGTGAGAGGTTGAGTGGGTGAGTGCATTTGTGGGTGAGTGGGTGGATGAGTGAGTGAGTGAGTGTGAGTGGGTGAGTGAGTGAGTGGGTGAGTGAGTGACTGGATGAGTGAGTGGGTGAGTGAGTGAGGGGGTGGGTGAGTGAGTGGGTGAGTGAGTCGGTGGGTGAGTGAGTGAGTGGGTGCGTGATTGAGTGAGTGGGTGATTGAGTGAGTGGGTGAGTGTGTGGGTGAGTGAGTGGTTGGATGAGTGAGTGAGTGGGTGAGTGAGTGATTGCGTGATTGAGTGATTGCGTGATTGAGTGAGTGGTAGTGTGGGTGAGTGGGTGGGTGAGTGGGTGAGTCGGTTAGTGGTGGAGTGGGTGAGTGACTGAGAGGGTGAGTGAGTGAATGGGTGAGTGAGTGCGTGAGTGAGTGAGTGGGTGGGTGAGTGGGTGAGTGAGTGGGTGAGAGAGTGAGTGAATGAGTGATTGAGTGGGTGAGTGGGTGGGTGAGTGAGTGGGTGAGTGAGTGAGTGGGTGAGTGAGTGGGTGAGTGGGTGAGTGAGTGGATGGTTGAGTGGGTGGGTGAGTGAGTGAGTGGGGGAGCGGGAGAGTGAGTGAGTGGCTGAGTGAGTGGATGGGTGAGTGGGTGAGTGGGTGAGTGGGTGAGTGAGTGAGTGAGTGGGTGAGTGAGTGAGTGGGTGAGTGAGTGGGTGACTGAGTGCTTGGGTGAGTTGGTGAGTGAGTGGTTGAGTGGGTGAGGGGGTGGGTGAGTGAGTGAGTGGGTGAGTGTTTGAGTGGGTGAATGAGTGGTTGGGTGAGTGAGTGGTTGAGTGTGTGAGTGGGTGAGTGACTGAGTGACTGAGTGACTGAGTGACTGAGTGAGTGGGTGAGTGTGTGAGTGTGTGAGTGAGCGGGTGAGTGTGTGAGTGTGTGAGTGAGCGGGTGAGTGGGTGATTGGGTGAGTGAGTGAGTGGGTGAGTGGGTGAGTGGGTGGGTGATTGTGTGGGTGAGTGTGTGAGTGGGTGAGTGGGTGAGTGAGTGGGTGAATGAATGGGTGAGTGGATTGGTGAGTTAGTGAGTGGGTGAGTGAGTGAGTGGGTGAGTGAGGGGGTGGGTGAGTGAGTGGGTGAGTGAGTCGGTGGGTGAGTGAGTGAGTGGGAGCGTGATTGAGTGAGTGGGTGATTGAGTGAGTGAGTGGGTGAGTGAGAGCGTGAGAGGGTGGGTGAATGAGTGGGTGGTTGAATGGGTGGATGAGTGAGTGGTTGGGTGAGTGAGTGAGTGGGTGAGTGGGTGAGTGAGAGATTGCGTGATTGAGTGAGTGGTAGTGTGGGTGAGTGGGTGGGTGAGTGGGTGAGTGGGTGAGTGGTGGAGTGGGTGAGTGAGTGAGAGGGTGAGTGAGTGAGTTGGTGAGTGAGTGCGTGAGTGAGTGAGTGAGTGGGTGGGTGACTGGGTGAGTGAGTGGGTGAGAGAGTGAGTGAGTGAGTGTTTGAGTGGGTGTGTGGGTGGGTGAGTGAGTGGGTGAGTGAGTGAGTGGGTGAGTGAGTGAGTGAGTGAGTGGGTGAGTGGGTGAGTGAGTGGATGTTGAGTGGGTGGGTGAGTGTGTGAGTGGGTGAGTGGGAGAGTGAGTGAGTGGCTGAGTGAGTGGATGGGTGTGTGAGTGAGTAGGTGAGTGGGTGAGTGAGTGAGTGAGTGGGTGAGTGAGTGAATGAGTGGATGAGTGAGTGGGTGACTGAGTGGTTGGGTGAGTTGGTGAGTGAGTGGTTGAGTGGGTGAGGGGGTGGGTGAGTAAGTGCGTGAGTGATTGAGTTGGTGAATGAGTGGGTGGGTGAGTGAGTGGTTGAGTGTGTGAGTGGGTGAGTGACTGAGTGACTGAGTGAGTGGGTGAGTGTGTGAGTGGGTGAGTGGGTGAGTGAGTGAGTGGGTGAGTGGGTGAGTGGGTGGGTGATTGTGTGGGTGAGTGTGTGAGTGGGTGAGTGGGTGATTGGGTGAATGGGTGGGTGAGTGGATTGGTGAGTTAGTGAGTGGGTGAGTGAGTGAGTGGGTGAGTGAGTGGGTGGGTGAGTGAGTGAGTGGGTGAGTGAGTGAGTGTGTGAGTGGGTGAGTGGGTGAGTGAGTGAGTGAGTGGGTGGGTGAGTGGGTGAGTGGGTGAGTGAGTGAGTGAGTGAGTGAGTGGCTGAGTGGCTGAGTGAGTGGGTGAGTGAGTGGGTGAGGGGGTGAGTGAGTGAGTAAGTGAGTAAGTGAGTGGGTGAGTGAGTGAGTGGGTGCGTGAGTGAGTGGATGGGTGAGAGAGTGGATGGATAAGTGAGTGAGTGAGTGAATGAGTGAGTGGGTGAGTGAGTGAGTGAGTAAGTGAGTCGGTGAGTGGACGGGTTAGTGGGTGAGTTGCTGAGTGAATGAGAGTGTGTGTGAGTGAGTGAGTGAGTGAGTGAGAGGGTGAGTGAGTGAGTGGGTGGGTTGGTGACTGGGTGAGTGAGTGGGTGAGAGAGTGAGTGAGTGAGTGTTTGAGTGGGTGTGTGGGTGGGTGAGTGAGTGGGTGAGTGAGTGAGTGGGTGAGTGAGTGAGTGGGTGAGTGGGTGAGTGAGTGGATGGTTGAGTGGGTGGGTGAGTGTGTGAGTGGGTGAGTGGGAGAGTGAGTGAGTGGCTGAGTGAGTGGATGGGTGAGTGGGTGAGTGGGTGAGTGGGTGAGTGAGTGAGTGAGTGGGTGAGTGAATGAGTGGGTGAGTGAGTGGGTGACTGAGTGGTTGGGTGAGTTGGTGAGTGAGTGGTTGAGTGGGTGAGGGGGTGGGTGAGTGAGTGCGTGAGTGATTGAGTTGGTGAATGAGTGGGTGGGTGAGTGAGTGGTTGAGTGTGTGAGTGGGTGAGTGAGTGAGTGCGTGAGTGGGTGGGTGAGTGAGTGAGTGAGTGGGTGAGTGAGTGGATGGGTGAGTGGGTGAGTGGGTGAGTGGGTGACTGAGTGGGTGAGTGAGTGAGTGGGTGAGTGATTGAGTGGGTGAATGAGTGGGTGGGTGAGTGAGTGGTTGAGTGTGTGAGTGAGTGGGTGAGTGAGTGAGTGAGTGGGTGAGTGTCTGAGTGAGCGGGTGAGTGAGTGAGTGACTGAGGTGAGTGGGTGAGTGAGTGGTGGTTGATTGTGTGGGTGAGTGTGTGAGAGGGTGAGTGGGTGAGTGAGTGGGTGAATGGATGGGTGAGTGGATTGGTGAGTTAGTGAGTGGGTGAGTGAGTGAGTGGGTGAGTGAGTGGGTGACTGAGTGAGTGAGAGAGTGGGTGAGTGGGTGAGTGAGTGTGTGCGTAAGTGTGTGGAAGGGTGAGTCAGTGGGTGAGTGACTGAGTGGGTGAGTGGGTGAGTGAGAGGGTGAGTGGGTGAGTGGGTGAGTGAGTGAGTGAGTGGCTGAGTGAGTGGGTGGGTGAGTGGGTGAGAGGGTGAGTGAGTGAGTAAGTGAGTAAGTGAGTGGGTGAGTGAGTGAGTGGATGGGTGAGTGAGTGGATGGATAAGTGAGTGAGTGAGTGAATGAGTGAGTGGGTGAGTGAGTGAGTGAGTGTGTGAGTCGGTGAGAGGATGGGGTCGTGGGTGAGTTGCTGAGTGAGTGAGAGTGTGAGTGGGTGAGTGAGTGAGAGGGTGAGTGAGTGAGTGGGTGGATTGGTGAGTGGGTGAGGGAGTGAGTGAGTGAGTGGGTGAGTGAGTGAGTGAGTGGGTGAGTGAATGGGTGAGTGGGTGAGTGAGTGGGTGAATGGGTCGCTGAGTGGATTGGTGAGTTAGTGAGTGGGTCAGTGAGTGAGTGGGTCAGTGAGTGGGTGACTGAGAGAGTCAGTGAGTGAATGGGTGAGTGGGTGGGTGAGTGAGTAAGTGAGTGTGTGAGTGGGTGAGTGAATGAGTGAGTGGGTGAGTGAGTGGAAGGATGAGTCAGTGGGTGAGTGACTGAGTGGGTGAGTGAGTGAGTGAGTGAGTGGGTAGGTGAGTGGGTGAGTGAGTGGGTGACTGAGTGAGTGAGTGAGAAAGTGAGTGGGTGAGTGAATGAATGAGTGGGTGTGTGAGTCAGTGAGTGAGTGACTGAGTGGGTGAGTGAGTTAGTGAGTGAGTGGGTGAGTGGGTGAGTGGGTGGTGGGTGAGTGGATGAGTGGGTGGGTGGGTGAGTGGGTGAGAGGGTGAGTGAGTGAGTAAGTGAGTAAATGAGTGGGTGAGTGAGTGAGTGGTTGAGTGAGTGCGTGAGTGAGTGAGTGAGTGGGTGAGTGAGTGTGTTAGTGGGTGAGTGGGTGAGTGATTAAATGGGTGAGTGGGTGGGTGAGTGGGTGAGTGAGTGAGTGAGTGGGTGAGTGAGTGATTGAGTGTCGGTGTGAGTGAGTGAGTGAGTGAGTGAGTGGGTGAGTGAGTGGGTGAGTGAGTGGGTGAGTGGGTGGGTGTGTGAGTGGGTGAGTGGGTGAGTGGGTGGGTGGGTGAGGGGGTGAGAGGGTGAGTGAGTGAGTAAGTGAGTAAATGAGTGGGTGAGTGAGTGAGTGGTTGAGTGAGAGCGTGAGAGAGTGAGTGAGTGGGTGAGTGAGTGAGTTAGTGGGTGAGTGAGTGAGTGATTGAATGGGTAAGTGGGTGGGTGAGTGGGTGAGTGAGTGAGTGAGTGGGTGAGTGAGTGTTTGAGTGCGGGTGTGAGTGGGTGAGTGAGTGAGTGGGTGAGTGAGTGATTGAGTGAGTGAGTGTGAGTGGGTGAGTGAGTGAGTGAGTGGGTGAGTGAGTGACTGGTTGAGTGAGTGGGTGAGTGAGTGAGGGGGTTGGTGAGTGAATGGGTGAGTGCGTCGGTGGGTGAGTGAGTGAGTGGGTGCGTGATTGAGTGAGTGGGTGATTGAGTGAGTCAGTGGGTGAGTGAGAGCGTGAGAGGGTGGGTGAATGAGTGAGTGAGTGGGTGAGTGAGTGATTGCGTGATTGAGTGAGTGGTAGTGTGGGTGAGTGGGTGGGTGAGTGGGTGAGTGGGTGAGTGGTGGAGTGGGTGCGTGACTGAGAAGGTGAGTGAGTGAGTGGGTGAGTGAGTGAGTGAGTGAGTGAGTGGGTGGGTGAGTGGGTGAGTGAGTGGGTGAGAGAGTGAGTGAGTGTGTGATTGAGTGGGTGAGTGGGTGGGTGAGTGAGTGGGTGAGTGAGTGAGTGGGTAAGTGAGTGGGTGAGTGGGTGAGTGAGTGGATGGTTGAGTGGGTGGGTGAGTGAGTGAGTGGGGGAGCGGGAGAGTGAGTGAGTGGATGAGTGAGTGGGTGGGTGAGTGGGTGAGTGGGTGAGTGGGTGAGTGAGTGAGTGAGTGGGTGAGTGAGTGAGTGAGTGGGTGAGTGAGTGGGTGACTGAGTGCTTGGGTGAGTTGGTGAGTGAGTGGTTGAGTGGGTGAGGGGGTGGGTGAGTGAGTGGGTGAATGTTTGAGTGGGTGAATGAGTGGTTGGGTGAGTGAGTGGTTGAGTGTGTGAGTGGGTGAGTGACTGAGTGACTGAGTGACTGAGTGACTGAGTGACTGAGTGAGTGGGTGAGTGTGTGAGTGTGTGAGTGAGCGGGTGAGTGTGTGAGTGTGTGAGTGAGCGGGTGAGTGGGTGAGTGGGTGAGTGAGTGAGTGGGTGAGTGGGTGAGTGGGTGGGTGATTGTGTGGGTGAGTGTGTGAGTGGGTGAGTGGGTGAGTGAGTGGGTGAATGAATGGGTGAGTGGATTGGTGAGTTAGTGAGTGGGTGAGTGAGTGGGTGAGTGAGTGGATGGGTGAGTGAGTGGGTGAGTGAGTGAGTGTGTGAGTGAGTGAGTGGGTGCGTGAGTGACTGGATGAGTGAGTGGGTGAGTGAGTGAGGGGGTGGTTGAGTGAGTGGGTGAGTGAGTCGGTGGGTGAGTGAGTGAGTGGGAGCGTGATTGAGTGAGTGGGTGATTGAGTGAGTGAGTGGGTGAGTGAGAGCGTGAGAGGGTGGGTGAATGAGTGGGTGGGTGAATGGGTGGATGAGTGAGTGGTTGGGTGAGTGAGTGAGTGGGTGAGTGGGTGAGTGAGTGATTGCGTGGTTGAGTGAGTGGTAGTGTGGGTGAGTGGATGGGTGAGTGGGTGAGTGGGTGAGTGGGTGAGTGAGTGAGTGAGTGGGTGAGTGAGTGAATGAGTGGGTGAGTGAGTGGGTGACTGAGTGGTTGGGTGAGTTGGTGAGTGAGTGGTTGAGTGGGTGAGGGGGTGGGTGAGTAAGTGCGTGAGTGATTGAGTTGGTGAATGAGTGGGTGGGTGAGTGAGTGGTTGAGTGTGTGAGTGGGTGAGTGACTGAGTGACTGAGTGACTGAGTGACTGAGTGAGTGGGTGAGTGTGTGAGTGTGTGAGTGAGCGGGTGATTGTGTGAGTGTGTGAGTGAGCGGGTGAGTGGGTGAGTGGGTGAGTGGGTGAGTGAGTGAGTGGGTGAGTGGGTGAGTGGGTGGGTGATTGTGTGGGTGAGTGTGTGAGTGGGTGAGTGGGTGAGTGGGTGAATGGGTGGGTGAGTGGATTGGTGAGTTAGTGAGTGGGTGAGTGAGTGAGTGGGTGAGTGAGTGGGTGGGTGAGTGAGTGAGTGGGTGAGTGAGTGAGTATGTGAGTGGGTGAGTGGGTGAGTGAGTGAGTGAGTGGGTGGGTGTGTGGGTGAGTGAGTGAGTGAGTGGCTGAGTGGCTGAGTGAGTGGGTGAGTGAGTGGGTGAGGGGGTGAGTGAGTGAGTAAGTGAGTAAGTGAGTGGGTGAGTGAGTGGGTGCGTGAGTGAGTGGATGGGTGAGAGAGTGGATGGATAAGTGAGTGAGTGAGTGAGTGAATGAGTGAGTGGGTGAGTGAGTGAGTGAGTAAGTGAGTCGGTGAGTGGACGGGTTAGTGGGTGAGTTGCTGAGTGAGTGAGAGTGTGAGTGAGTGAGTGAGTGAGTGAGAGGGTGAGTGAGTGAGTGGGTGAGTGAGTGAGTGAGTGAGTAGATTGGTGAGTGGGTGAGGGAGTGAGTGAGTGGGTGAGTTATTGAGTGGGTGAGTGAGTGGGTGAGTGAGTGGATGGGTGAGTGGGTGAGTGAGTGGTTGAGTAAGTGGGTGAATGAGTGGGTGAGTGGGTGAGTGAGTGGGTGAGTGGGTGAGTGGGTGAGTTAATGAGTGAATGAATGAGTGGCTGAGTGAGTGGGTGAGTGAGTGTGTGAGTGGGGGAGCGGGAGAGTGAGTGAGTGGATGAGTGAGTGGGTGGGTGAGTGGGTGAGTGGGTGAGTGGGTGAGTGAGTGAGTGAGTGGGTGAGTGAGTGAGTGAGTGGGTGAGTGAGTGGGTGACTGAGTGCTTGGGTGAGTTGGTGAGTGAGTGGTTGAGTGGGTGAGGGGGTGGGTGAGTGAGTGGGTGAATGTTTGAGTGGGTGAATGAGTGGTTGGGTGAGTGAGTGGTTGAGTGTGTGAGTGGGTGAGTGACTGAGTGACTGAGTGACTGAGTGACTGAGTGAGTGGGTGAGTGTGTGAGTGTGTGAGTGAGCGGGTGAGTGTGTGAGTGTGTGAGTGAGCGGGTGAGTGGGTGAGTGGGTGAGTGAGTGAGTGGGTGAGTGGGTGAGTGGGTGGGTGATTGTGTGGGTGAGTGTGTGAGTGGGTGAGTGGGTGAGTGAGTGGGTGAATGAATGGGTGAGTGGATTGGTGAGTTAGTGAGTGGGTGAGTGAGTGAGTGGGTGAGTGAGTGGGTGGGTGAGTGAGTGGGTGAGTGAGTGAGTGTGTGAGTGAGTGAGTGGGTGCGTGAGTGACTGGATGAGTGAGTGGGTGAGTGAGTGAGGGGGTGGTTGAGTGAGTGGGTGAGTGAGTCGGTGGGTGAGTGAGTGAGTGGGAGCGTGATTGAGTGAGTGGGTGATTGAGTGAGTGAGTGGGTGAGTGAGAGCGTGAGAGGGTGGGTGAATGAGTGGGTGGGTGAATGGGTGGATGAGTGAGTGGTTGGGTGAGTGAGTGAGTGGGTGAGTGGGTGAGTGAGTGATTGCGTGGTTGAGTGAGTGGTAGTGTGGGTGAGTGGATGGGTGAGTGGGTGAGTGGGTGAGTGGGTGAGTGAGTGAGTGAGTGGGTGAGTGAGTGAATGAGTGGGTGAGTGAGTGGGTGACTGAGTGGTTGGGTGAGTTGGTGAGTGAGTGGTTGAGTGGGTGAGGGGGTGGGTGAGTAAGTGCGTGAGTGATTGAGTTGGTGAATGAGTGGGTGGGTGAGTGAGTGGTTGAGTGTGTGAGTGGGTGAGTGACTGAGTGACTGAGTGACTGAGTGACTGAGTGAGTGGGTGAGTGTGTGAGTGTGTGAGTGAGCGGGTGATTGTGTGAGTGTGTGAGTGAGCGGGTGAGTGGGTGAGTGGGTGAGTGGGTGAGTGAGTGAGTGGGTGAGTGGGTGAGTGGGTGGGTGATTGTGTGGGTGAGTGTGTGAGTGGGTGAGTGGGTGAGTGGGTGAATGGGTGGGTGAGTGGATTGGTGAGTTAGTGAGTGGGTGAGTGAGTGAGTGGGTGAGTGAGTGGGTGGGTGAGTGAGTGAGTGGGTGAGTGAGTGAGTATGTGAGTGGGTGAGTGGGTGAGTGAGTGAGTGAGTGGGTGGGTGAGTGGGTGAGTGAGTGAGTGAGTGGCTGAGTGGCTGAGTGAGTGGGTGAGTGAGTGGGTGAGGGGGTGAGTGAGTGAGTAAGTGAGTAAGTGAGTGGGTGAGTGAGTGGGTGCGTGAGTGAGTGGATGGGTGAGAGAGTGGATGGATAAGTGAGTGAGTGAGTGAGTGAATGAGTGAGTGGGTGAGTGAGTGAGTGAGTAAGTGAGTCGGTGAGTGGACGGGTTAGTGGGTGAGTTGCTGAGTGAGTGAGAGTGTGAGTGAGTGAGTGAGTGAGAGGGTGAGTGAGTGAGTGGGTGAGTGAGTGAGTGAGTGAGTAGATTGGTGAGTGGGTGAGGGAGTGAGTGAGTGGGTGAGTTATTGAGTGGGTGAGTGAGTGGGTGAGTGAGTGGATGGGTGAGTGGGTGAGTGAGTGGTTGAGTAAGTGGGTGAATGAGTGGGTGAGTGGGTGAGTGAGTGGGTGAGTGGGTGAGTGGGTGAGTTAATGAGTGAATGAATGAGTGGCTGAGTGAGTGGGTGAGTGAGTGTGTGAGTGAGTGGGTGAGTGAGTGAGTGAGTGTGTGAGTGAGTGGGTGAGTGTGTGAGTGTGTGAGTGAGCGGGTGAGTGTGTGAGTGGGTGAGTGTGCGAGTGGGTGAGTGGGTGAGAGGGTGAGTGAGTGAGTAAGTGAGTAAGTGAGTAGGTGAGTGAGTGGTTGAGTGAGTGAGTGCGTGAGTGAGTGATTGAATGGGTGAGTGGGTGAGTGAGTGAGTGAGTGAGTGAGTGAGTGAGTGAGTGAGTGAGTGAGTGGGTGAGTGGGTGAGTGAGTGGGTGAATGGGTGGGTGAGTGCATTGGTGAGTTAGTGAGTGGGTCAGTGAGTGAGTGCGTCAGTGAGTGTGTGACTGAGAGAGTGAGTGAGTGAAGTGGTGAGTGGTTGGGTGAGTGAGTGAGTGAGTGGGTGAGTGGGTGAGTGAGTGGGTGGGTGAGTGAGTGGAAGTGAGAGTCAGTGGGTGAGTGACTGAGTGGGTGAGTGGGTGAGTGAATGAGTGAGTGGGTGGGTGAGTGAGTGGAAGGGTGAGTCAGTGGGTGAGTGACTGAGTGGGTGAGTGGTTGAGAGGGTGAGTGAGTGAGTAAGTGAGTAAATGAGTGGGTGAGTGAGTGAGTGGTTGAGTGAGTGCGTGAGTGAGTGAGTGAGTGGGTGAGTGAATGAGTTAGTGGGTGAGTGGATGAGTGAGTGATTGAGTGTGGGTGTGAGTGGGTGAGTGAGTGAGTGATTGGGTGAGTGGGTGAGTGAGTGGGTGAGTGGGTGGGTGAGTGAGTGGGTGAGTGGGTGGGTCGGTGCGTGGGTGAGTGGGTGAGTGGGTGAGTGGGTGGGTGGGTGAGTGGGTGAAGGGTGGGTGAGTGAGTAAGTGAGTAAATGAGTGGGTGAGTGGGTGAGAGGGTGAGTGAGTGAGTAAGTGAGTAAGTAAGTGGGTGAGTGAGTGGTTGAGTGAGTGGTTGAGTGAGTGCGTGAGTGAGTGAGTGAGTGGGTGAGTCAGTGAGTGAGTGGGTGAATGGGTGAGTGATTGAATGGGTGAGTGGGTGGGTGAGTGGGTGAGTGAGTGAGTGGGTTGGTGAGTGAGGGATTGAGTGTGGGTGTGAGTGGGTGAGTGAGTGAGTGAGTGGGTGAGTGAGTGAGAGCTTGAGTGATTGAGTGCGTTTGTGGGCGTTTGGGGGTAAGTGGGTGAGTGTGTGGGTGAGTGAGTGAGTGAGTGAGTGAGTGAGTGGGTGAGTGAGTGACTGGATGAGTGAGTGGATGAGTGAGTGAGTGCGTGGGTGAATAAGTGGGTGAGTGAGTCGGTGGGTGAGTGAGTGAGTGGGTGCGTGATTGAGTGAGTGGGTGATTGAGTGAGTGAGTGGGTGAGTGAGAGCGTGAGAGGGTGTGTGAATGAGTGGGTGGGTGTGTGAGTGAGTGGGTGAGTGAGTGTGTGGGTGAGTGAGTGAGTGAGTGGGTGAGTGAGTGAGTGAGTGTGTGAGTTGGTGAGTGTGTGAGTTGGTGAGTGAATGGGTGGGTGAGTGTGTGGGTGAGTGAGTGAGTGGGTGAGTGAGTGAGTGGGTGAGTCAGTGATTGAGTGATTGAGTGAGTGGTTGCGTGGTTGAGTGGGTGGGTGAGTGGGTGAGTCGGTGAGTGGGTGAGTGGTGAAGTGGGTGAGTGAGTCAGAGGGTGAGTGAGTGAGTGGGTGAGTGAGTGAGTGAGTGGGTGAGTGGGTGAGTGTGAGAGTGGGTGAGTGAATGGGTGGGTGAGTGTGTGGGTGAGTGAGTGAGTGGGTGAGTGAGTGAGTGGGTGAGTGAGTGATTGAGTGATTGAGTGAGTGGTTGTGTGGGTGAGTGGGTGGGTGAGTGGTGGAGTGGGTGAGTGAGTGAGAGGATGAGTGAGTGAGTGAGTGCGTGAGTGAGTGAGTGGGTGAGTGAGTGATTGAGTGATTGAGTGAGTAGTTGTGTGGGTGAATGAGTGGGTGAGTGGTGGAGTGGGTGAGTGAGTGAGAGGGTGAGTGAGTGAGTGGGTGAGAGAGTGAGTGAGTGAGTGATTGAGTGGGTGAGTGAGGGACTGATTGAGTGGGTGAGTGGGTGAGTGAGAGGTTTGTGGGTGGATTGGTGAGTGGGTGGGTGAGTGAGTGGATGGGTGAGTGAATGGATGGATAAGTGAGTGAGTGAGTGAGTGAATGAGTGAGTGAGTCGGTGAGTGGATGGGTTAGTGGGTGAGTGGCTGAGTGAGTGAAAGTGTGAGTGGGTGAGTGAGTGAGAGGGTGAGTGAGTGAGTGGATGAGTGAGTGAGTGAATGTGTGGATGAGTGAGTGAGTGAGTGGGTGAGTGAGTGGGCGAGTGGGTGAGTGAGTGGGTGAGTGGGTGAGTGGGTGAGTGGGTGAGTGGGTGAGTGAGTGAGTGAGTGAATGAGTGAGTGGATGGGTGAGTGGGTGAGAGAGTGAGTTGGTGAGTGAGTGAGTGAGTGGGTGCGTGAGTGGGTGAGTGATTGGATGGGTGAGTGCGTGAATGGATAAGTGAGTGAGTGAGTGGGTGAGTGACTGAGTGAGTGGGTGAGTGGGCGAGTGGTTGAGAGAGTGGGTGAATGAGTGGGTGGGTGAGTGAGTGGTTGAGTGAGTGGGTGAGTGTATGAGTGAGCGGGTGAGTGAGCGGGTGAGTGAGTGGATGAGTGAGTGAGTGAGTGGGTGAGTGAGTGGGTGAGAGAGTGGGTGAGTGAGTGGGTGAGTGAGTGGGTGAGTGGGTGAGTGAGTGAGTGTGTGAGTGGGTGGGTGATTGTGTGGGTGAGTGTGTGAGTGGGTGAGTGGGTGAGTGAGTGGGTGAATGGGTGGGTGAGTGGATTGGTGAGTTAGTGAGTGGGTGAGTGAGTGAGTGGGTGCGTGAGTGGGTGACTGATTGAGTGAGTGAGTGAGTGAGTGGGTGAGGGAGTGAGTGGGTGAGTGAGTGGATGGTTGAGTGGGTGAGTGGGTGAGTGTATGAGTGGGTGAATGAGTGGGTGGGTGAGTGAGAGTTTGAGTGTGTGAGTGGGTGAGTGAGTGAGTGGGTGTGTGTGTGAGTGGGTGAGTGGGTGAGTGAGTGGGTGAATGGGTGGGTGAGTGGATTGGTGAGTTAGTGAGTGGCTGAGTGAGTGAGTGGGTGAGTGAGTGGGTGACTGAGTGAGTGAGTGAGTGAGTGGGTGAGTGGGTGAGTGAGTCGGTGGGTGAGTGAGTGGATAGATAAGTGAGTGAGTGAGTGAATGAGTGAGTGGGTGAGTGAGTGAGTGAGTGAGTCGGTGAGTGGATGGGTTAGTGGGTGAGCGGCTGAGTGAGAGTGTGAGTGGGTGAGTGAGTGAGAGGGTGAGTGAGTGAGTGGGTGAGTGAGTGAGTGAGTGGATTGTTGAGTGGGTGAGGGAGTGAGTGAGTGGGTGCGTGATTGAGTGGATGAGTGAGTGGGTGACTGAGTGGATGGGTGAGTGGATGAGTGAGTGAGTGGTTGAGTAAGTGGGTGAGTGAGTGAGTTGGTGGATGAGTGAGTGAGTGGGTGAGTGGGTGAGTGGGTGAGTGGGTGAGTGAGTCGGTGGGTGAGTGAGTGGATAGATAAGTGAGTGAGTGAGTGAATGAGTGAGTGGGTGAGTGAGTGAGTGAGTGAGTCGGTGAGTGGATGGGTTAGTGGGTGAGTGGCTGAGTGAGTGACAGTGTGAGTGGGTGAGTGAGTGAGAGGGTGAGTGAGTGAGTGGGTGAGTGAGTGAGTGGGTTGGTGAGTGGGTGAGGGAGTGAGTGAGTGCGTGAGTGGGTGAGTGAGTGGGTGAGTGGGTGAGTGGGTGAGTGGGTGATTAAGTGCATGGTTGAGTGGGTGGGTGAGTGAGTGAGTGGGTGAGTGAATGAGTGGCTGAGTGAGTGAGTGACTGAGTGAGTTGGTGAGTGAATGAGTGTGGAAGAACTTTAGTTCACGATATAGGAAGGGGTTAAATTTCTCTCTTCCTTTTAGTAAGTTTAATTCTGTGCTGAGACTGCAGAATCCTGCAAGGCCAGAAAATACTTGATGTCTCTTCTTTGTTAGAAAAGAACAGATAACATGAAAGCTGTACATCTGGTATTTGTATATGTTAAGATACCCCCATTGCCTGGACAAACTGATTTCTCTGATAAGAGGGGCTTTTAGTGATGATCTTGCTGACCCTCGAAAAGATTGAATAATGACGTGACAAGATACTGTTGGGCTGTGTAAACTGACCTTTGTGCCCTGTTTAGAATTGGTAATGTTCCTGAATAATGTAGGTGTCAATTGTAGAGATAAAATTCCTTTTTTTCTGTATAAAGATGGAACAAGTTTCTATAGAATTTCAGAGTATTGCCTTGGTAAGGACCAAGCAGCTCTCCGAGATATCTCGCCTGTACATATTAAAGAATCTCTTGAAGCAAGACTCTGAAATCTCCGCTTGAGTTACTTTAACTTAGAAATTTCCTCGACAGTTTCTGGCATAGTCTGCAGGACCTCTGATAACGAGATCCCAAACGAACAAAATTAAAAGTAAAAATTGGCTTAAAAGAAAAAGAGGAATTTTAAAAGGATTTTCCCAGCTTAAGGGGGAAAGTGCCTAGGCTGTCCTAGAAAAGGGGGCAAGCCGCCTAGATCCCGGAAGGGTGAGGCATAGGGTAGCTACCGTAAGAAGCTAAAATAACAAGAAAGCTAAAGGAGACTCGAGCCGAGCCGAAAAGAGACACCGGTGAGCGCTTTGTAAATACTGTGTGTGTATATATTTTTGTGGGCGTGTCTTAACCTCTCGTTTCAGCAAACACCGCGAGAAACTGCACCCGGAGAGAATGGGAAACAGCTCTAGTCGAGCAGGATGCTTGCGTCCAGTTCCTAGAAAAGGGAAGAAAACCGACCCTCCAACTAAAAGAATGAGTATGCAGCGTAAAACTGAAAAAAGGATTCGTAAGGTAGTAAAGCAACGAGAGAAGGTAGGAGATCCAATTGTGCCACCCGGCTCGCCGGCGGACACTGTAATTAAAGAAACAGGAGATGACCGATACGCGGTAACATTTAGTAGCGATTTATATGGTTGGTCTGATGGGGACTGGCCATATGGAGGAAGTTTTAAATTGTCTTTAATCGAAGAATGGAGGAAAATAACTAAGGAAGGGGGAGGAGACCCTACTTGGGACAAAGATTATATGGATAAATGTTTTATTAAATGGCTAGAGGTTGCAAAAAGACATCAGCCTCCGAAAGTAAAAATATCAGAGAATAAATCAGGAGAGAAAGAAAAGGGGGAGCCAATCTGAGAGCTGGTATGGTCCTAAGGTCACAAACAACCCCAGCTCAGGCAGAAGCCGACTCTACCCTCCTCCTCCAAAATCCCCGAGTAATGATAGGAACCACAGCGGTTTTAAAACCCTGGTCTCCGGGAGAGGCCAGAGATATGGTCTCTGCAGCCCCAAACCCGGTAAAGAAACCTGTTGCATTTCATAACTGGCTTGAGCAGACCTGTACAATTTATAATCCGCTACCAGGGGATGTTAAACTATTATTACAAGCAGCGTACGGATCTTCCTGGCAGGGAGTAAAAGATATGTTCCATATCCCGCCCGGAGAAGAAGGGGATTGGAGAGCTAATAATGATTTGCTAAATGAAGGAAACGAATCTTTAACACACTGGCTACAGAATAGAGGACGGAATGCAATTCTACAAGGGGCTAGACAACATGGGGATATAGGGGAGGTTACTCGCTGTTTGCAGAAAGCGGAAGAATCAATGATAGATTTCGCAGCCAGGTGGAAAAATAGCTGGGAGGAGTATGCAGGAATACCCTTAGATACGAATGAACCTTTAGCAGTACAAACACTGCTGAACTGCATGTTACCACAGCATGCAAAGACCTACAAAATTAAAGTTTTAGATTGGCAAGGAAAAACCTGGAAAGAGACAGTCACTGTCTTGGCAAACATGGACAGGGAGGGATTGTTCAATTACGTAAGTAAAACCAAAGCAACAGGTCAATATTACCAGAAGAGAGGCGGAGGGCAGGCGCAGAATCGAGGGGGATTTAGGGGTAGAGGAAGAGGAAGAGGACAGTGGTCACAGCGAGATCGCTCTCAAGATGAGTGTAGAAATTGTGGAAGAATAGGGCATTGGGCTCGCGACTGTAGATGCCCGCCCAAACAGAATAGAGGGTCGCAAGGGAACTTTTCCGAACCTCCACCTCCACCGGCCCCTCAATTTTCCTTTTCTAACCCCAATCCGTATCAATCAGCATAGGGATGCCCCAGAGGCATAACGGTACAGGCAGCGACTCTTCGCTTATCAACGGACATCGAAGAAAATCCCTTAGCAATACTAAAAGTAGGAAACACTTATGTAAAGTTCCTGGTGGATACCGGCGCCACTATGTCCTCTGTACCGCCCTCTGTGGGATTACCCGTAAGCAACACCACTGTTTTAAGCATGGGTGTGGCCGGCGTCCCCTTGAAAGATTTTTTATCCGAACCTACTAAATTGACAATTGAAGGACAACAAGTTAATGACGAAACCCTGATAGTCTCTAAGACAACGCCTCTCCCTCTATTAGGAAGACAGACTTTGTGCAAACTAGGAGCCACAATATATTGCACAAAGGAAGGGATGTTTATGGAGATCCCTCCAAATAACATTCATCAGTTCTTTAATGGGATAGAAAGAGAGAAAGAGGAAAAGAATGAAGAAAGTGCTGCCCTTTATAGTTGGCAACTGAGTGGCAACTTCTACTCCCCCCTGATAAAAGAGGCAGTGGAAAACTTAAAGATTAAAATTGACCCTAATATTAAAGAGTTATTGTATATCATCTTAACAAGCTTTGAGGCAGTTCAGCTTCACTGTACAGCCTGGTATACTCGACACAGGGCTGAAGACTATCAGCGCTTTGTGCAACCGTTCTTAAATAAAAACGAAGTAATAGAAGCTACTCCCCACATTTATTTCGGATCTGAAGGGTTGGGGGTGGCCGTGGAGCTAACACCGTTACAACAAAAACGATTTAAAGAAGAAAATACGACACCCCATCTGACATTGGCTGTAAAGCCCCCAGCAAAACCTAAAGACATGGGCGGGATGATCTTAGACATGGAAGAGAAAAGACAGCGACCAGGTTATCAACCATGGGCGATGATAGAACTGCAGGATATACGGCTAGAATTTATCACCCGTGACAGAGGAATTCTCCACTGGGAGAGAAAAGGGCACGATGCTACGTTTGAAAAACAGCAACCCCCCGGACAAACTAGCCCTAACATACCAATGGCACTGAGTCAAGTGTCCCCCGAACTCTGGGCTAAACATAAAAACCATGTTGGACAAGTCTATTCTGCGGTGCCCCATAGGGTACAGTTGATAAAAAATGCTGTATTGCCAAGTATAAGGCAGTACAGACTGCCACCGGAGGCGGAAGAAGGGATAGAGCCAGTCATCTTAGCACTGTTAGAGCAAGGCATCCTGAAAAAGACACAGAGCCCGTGTAATACGCCGATACTGCCTATCCCGAAGATTAATAGACCAAATGAGTGGAGATTTGTACAAGATCTAAGAGCTATAAATAAGATAGTAGTCCCTATCACCCCTGTGGTACCGGACACCAACATCATACTATCCGCTATCCCACCCACAGCTACTGTCTTTACTGTAGTAGATCTGTGTTCGGCATTCTTCTCCATCCCTTTAAAGGAGGAAAGTCAATATTTGTTTGCCTTCACGTATAAGAAACAACAGTATACGTGGACTAGGCTGCCCCAGGGGTATACCGAAAGCCCCGCAGTTTATGCGGCAGCCGTAAAAAGAGACCTCGAGGACTGCTCATTATCAGATCAGTCGGTGCTATTACAATACGCTGACGATCTGCTCGTGGCCTCCAGCCACGGGTTTGAATGTATGCAAGACTCTATAAAGCTTTTACAGCACCTATGTGAAAGAGGGCATCGGGTTTCACTGCAAAAGTTACAATTCTGCCAAGTCCAAGTGCAGTACCTAGGGTTTCGTATATCCCAGGGGCAGAGGCAGCTGGGACCTGAAAGAATTCAAACCATCCAAAACACCCCCACACCAAGGACAAAGAAGGATGTTTTATCTTTTCTAGGGATGGTGGGATACTGTAGACAATGGATCCCCGACTATCGGGAATGGGATGCGGCTCTACGATCAGCTGCCCTAAAAGAAGCCCCACCTAAAGTGGAATGGACCCCTGAGAGGGAAGAAGCATTTAAACAGTTAAAAAATGCTATTACTAACGCTCCAGCATTGGGACTTCCGAACTATTCGAAACCTTTTCAAATGTATGTGAATGAAAAAGAAGGATTCGCAACAGCAGTGTTAACCCAAGAACATGGTGGGGGAAATAGACCAGTTGCTTACTATTCGGTAATGCTTCCCCCAGTAGTACGAGGAATGCCTGCTTGTCTGCGTGCTGTAGCCGCTACTGCGGTCATGGTGGAAAAATCAGTACCAATTATATTGGACTATCCGTGCACTGTTATCACCGCGCATGCGGTGCTGTTATTGTTGAATTCCGCAGCAACTCAGCATTTCACAGCATCCCGAAGGACAGGCTACGAGGTGCTGCTGTTGTCACACCCTAACTACACTTTTCGCCGTGCGCCTGCAGTAAACCCTGCTGTTTTTGTTCCTACCAGCTCCACTAGAGAAATAGAGGACCCAGACCAGCACGACTGTCTGTCAACAGTGGAGATGGCTACCATGCCTAGACCAGATTTGCTTACTGAACCAATGGACAATCCCGATCTCATTCTTTATACAGATGGGACGTCTCACAGACCATCAGACAATTTGCTCCTGGCAGGCTGTGCTATTGTGAACCCATATGAAATTGTTGAGGCATTTGCCTTGCCCCCCGGAACCTCGGCACAGGCAGCTGAATTGTTCGCCCTAACTAGAGCATGTATATTAGCTAAAAATCAATCTGCTAATATATATACCGATTCAAGATATGCATTTTGTGTAGTCCATGATTTTGGACAATTATGGAAAAACAGAGGCTTCATCACCTCTGGCGGGAAGCATATTAAGCACTCACAATTAGTGCTTAACCTGATAGATGCCATTCAATTGCCAAAAAGGGTTGCTGTTATTAAATGCGCAGCCCACACAACTGGTGAAGATGAAGTATCAATAGGAAATAGGAGGGCCGACGAGGCGGCCCGACGAGCCGCTTTGGAACAGACGTGCTGCCTACAGGCAGCCTCAGTCTCCCCTCTGCCAACACTGAGCGCCCAACAACTTGAAATAGCACAGCAACAAGTTACAGTGCAGGAAAGAAAAACATGGGAGAAACAAGGATGTTTTTTAAAAAATAATATCTGGACCCATCCTGACGGACGAACTGTATGTCCCAGGTCTTTGTTTTTGCCCTTGTCTCGCCTAGCTCATGGTCAGGCTCACATGGGCAAAGGAGGGATGATACATGCTATCAATGCGCAATGGTATGCACCAGGAATAACAGTAATAATTGAGAAAATTGCTAAAACCTGCCAAATTTGCCAACAAAACAATAGAGGAAAGACGCCTGCAGAATATGACCATCTACCCCAACCAAGCATGCCCTTTGAAAATTTGCAAATTGATTTTGTCCACATGCCTCCAGTATTGGCTTTAAGTATCTATTAGTAATAGTAGATATGTTTACAAGGTGGGTAGAGGCATATGCAACAAGGAAGGATGATGCCCGAACAGTAGTGAAGATCCTATTTAAAGAAATAGTGCCAAGATATGGGATACCTATGGGAATCAACAGTGACAGAGGAACACATTTTACAGGAAAAATAGTGCAGAATCTAGCCGAAGCGCTAGGTTTCCAGTGGAAATTTCACATACCGTATCAACCTCAGTCCTCAGGCATGGTGGAAAGAGTCAATGGAGTGATAAAGTCCACCCTTACTAAAGTATGTCAAGAAACAGGACTAAAATGGCCAGATGCCCTTCCATTGGTACTATATAACATAAGAAACCAAAAGAACCGAAATATTGGTTTGACACCCCATGAAGCCTTATTAGGAAGGCCAATGCCTACTGGTGTGAAACCGCCACTAGGAGCAGAAAAGGTAGCATTAATTTGGAATGACGAAAAGTCGCTAAAATATGCTCAGGCCATGTGTGAAATAGCGAGAAGCCTGCATGAGCGAATAAAACAGACCCAAGTACCTCCGTCAGAGGGAAACATGCACCCTTTCAGGCCGGGAGAGCAAGTATTAGTGAAAACTCTAGACAAGGAATCTTTTTCTCCTAGGTGGAAGGGACCATATCAGATAATCCTCACAACAAGAACCGCCCTGAAACTGGAAAAACATCCAAATTGGATTCACGCCACCCGATGTAAATACTACCTTCCAGACGAAACACAGCAAGAAGAAGAAATACCGAGCTAGGGCGGACACACCCCGAAAAGAACTGTACTCATCCCCTTTTGTTTCTACCGAGCCAGGCTGGACTAAGAGCATAATACCCCGAAGTATCAAGCTAGATGTCAGAACTTGCCTGTATACCAATTTGGGTCTTTATCTTGTGGATCACTGTTACTATTGTACTAGTAAGCTATTATTTTAACGAATTGGTTCAGGAGCATTATAGAAGAAAACAAAGGGAGGAAGATGAGGAAGGACTCCTGGCAAAATTTAAAGGGGACTGGGTCGATGAAAGGAATCTAACACATCATGACAGGGGATGTGTTAAATGGCCATTCGGGATGGTTTGTCCTTACCGAACCGCCATCCACGAACCATGTTCTTTACAGCACTCGACAGGAATATGCAAGTGGGCACTAAAACAAGCTAATGACACAGAGGTCTCAGAGATAGGCCAAAACGAAGTTTGCCTAACAGGAAATAAACCCGTCTACTTAGACGGGATTTTATATATACCTCCTGTTAATATTTGTGTGAAAGGAGTTTACACTCTATATAACCCAGAAGAAAAAAGAACTTATACTTTTGGACAGTGGAAAAATGTGGAGAAGTATTTAACGGTGCACAGAATTGAACCATTACCACCTACAATTAATTTAACCCGACTGCATAATTTAATACAAAATGACAAAGAAATAGAAAAGGCATTGTCCAAGCGGGGCAGAGATATTCACCAATTTGAGATAGAAATGAGTTTTAAAAAGGGACAATTAGTACGAATAGCAAACACAGTTACCTCTATAACAGCGCATCACTGGTGGGATATATTCCTAGGCTGGTCCCCCAGGGCAACAGCGGTATTAAAACTGGCAATACATCCGATAGTAGTACTTGGTGTAATTTTGCTGATTCTGCTGCTAAATGTCTGTGGAATGGGGCTGAAAGTAAGATCCCTGTTAGGACAAGTAATGAACCTAGTAGAAAAAATAGAGCAGAAAAATGTGATCGTGAAAGGAAGGTTAAACAGAATAGAGGGACAGTTAGATGACTATAATGAAAAAGAATGTTTAGAGATGAGACCTTACCCCGAGGGGTATGAGCCTCCCTTTTCTTTCTAAGAAGGAAAGCATGTTGATCATTAAAGATAAAAGATTAACAAGGAGGGAGTTGTGGAAGAACTTTAGTTCACGATATAGGAAGTGGTTAAATTTCTCTCTTCCTTTTAGTAAGTTTAATTCTGTGCTGAGACTGCAGAATCCTGCAAGGCCAGAAAATACTTGATGTCTCTTCTTTGTTAGAAAAGAACAGATAACATGAAAGCTGTACATCTGGTATTTGTATATGTTAAGATACCCCCATTGCCTGGACAAACTGATTTCTCTGATAAGAGGGGCTTTTAGTGATGATCTTGCTGACCCTCGAAAAGATTGAATAATGACGTGACAAGATACTGTTGGGCTGTGTAAACTGACCTTTGTGCCCTGTTTAGAATTGGTAATGTTCCTGAATAATGTAGGTGTCAATTGTAGAGATAAAATTCCTTTTTTTCTGTATAAAGATGGAACAAGTTTCTATAGAATTTCAGAGAATTGCCTTGGTAAGGACCAAGCAGCTCTCCGAGATATCTCGCCTGTACATATTAAAGAATCTCTTGAAGCAAGACTCTGAAATCTCCGCTTGAGTTACTTTAACTTAGAAATTTCCTCGTCAGTGAGTGAGTGAATGAATGAGTGGATGGGTGAGTGTGTGAGTGAGTGAGTTGGTGAGTGAGTGAGTGAGTGGGTGAGTGAGTGGTTGAGTGATTGCGTGAGTGAGTGAGTGAGTGGGTGAGTGAATGAGTTAGTGGGTGAGTGAGTGATTGAATGGGTGAGTGGGTGGGTGAGTGAGTGAGTGAGTGGGTGAGTGAGTGAGTGAGTGGGTGAGTGAGTGAGTGAGTGAGTGGGTGAGTGGGTGAGTGGGTGAGTGAGTGGGTGGGTGAGTGAGTGGATAGATAAGTGAGTGAGTGAGTGAGTGAATGAGTGAGTGGGTGAGTGAGTGAGTGAGTGAGTGAGTGAGTGAGTGGGTTGGTGAGTGGGTGAGGGAGTGAGTGAGTGGGTGAGTGGGTGAGTGAGTGGGTGAGTGGGTGAGTGGGTGATTAAGTGCATGGTTGAGTGGGTGGGTGAGTGAGTGAGTGGGTGAGTGAGTGAGTGGCTGAGTGAGTGAGTGAGTGAGTGGGTGAGTGAGTGAGTGAGTGAATGAATGAGTGGATGGGTGAATGTGTGAGTGAGTGAGTGGGTGAGTGAATGAGTGAGTGGGTGGGTGAGTGAGTGGATGAGTGAGTGAGTGAGTGGGTGAGTGAGTGGGTGAGAGTGTGGGTGAGTGAGTGGGTGAGTGAGTGGGTGAGTGAGTGAGTGGGTGAGTGGGTGAGTGAGTGAGTGTGTGAGTGGGTGGGTGATTGTGTGGGTGAGTGTGTGAGTGGGTGAGTGGTTGAGTGAGTGAGTGAGTGGGTGAGTGAGTGAGTGGGTGAGTAAGTGAGTGAGTGAGTGAGTGAGTGGGTGAGTGGGTGAGTGGGTGAGTGAGTGGGTGGGTGAGTGAGTGGATAGATAAGTGAGTGAGTGAGTGAGTGAATGAGTGAGTGGGTGAGTGAGTGACTGAGTGAATGAGTGAGTGAGTGGGTGGGTGAGTGAGTGAGTGAGTGAGTGAGTGAGTGAGTGGGTGAGTGAGTGCGTGAATCGGTGGGTGAGTGGATTGGTGAGATAGTGAGTGGGTCAGTGAGTGAGTGGGTCAGTGAGTGGGTGACTGAGAGAGTGAGTGAGTGAATAGGTGAGTGGGTGGGTGAGTGAGTGAGTGAGTGGGTGAGTGAATGAGTGAGTGGGTGGGTGACTGAGTGGATGAGTGAGTGAGTGAGTGGGTGAGTGAGTGGGTGAGAGAGTGGGTGAGTGAGTGGGTGAGTGAGTGGGTGAGTGAGTGAGTGAGTGGGTGAGTGGGTGAGTGAATGAGTGTGTGAGTGGGTGGGTGATTGTGTGGGTGAGTGAGTGAGAGGGTGAGTGAGTGAGTGGGTGAGTGAGTGAGTGAGTGGGTTGGTCAGTGGGCGAGGGAGTGAGTGAGTGGGTGAGTGGGTGAGTGAGTGGGTGAGTGGGTGAGTGGGTGAGTGGGTGATTAAGTGGATGGTTGAGTGGGAGGGTGAGTGAGTGAGTGGGTGAGTGAATGAGTGGCTGAATGAGTGAGTGAGTGAGTGAGTGGGTGAGTGAGTGAGTGAGTGAATGAATGAGTGGAAGGGTGAGTGTGTGAGTGAGTTGGTGAGTGAGTGAATGGGTGAGTGAGTGGTTGAGTGATTGCGTGAGTGAGTGAGTGAGTGGGTGAGTGAATGAGTTAGTGGGTGAGTGAGTGATTGAATGGGTGAGTGGGTGGGTGAGTGAGTGAGTGAGTGTGAGTGAGTGATTGAGTGTGTGTGTGCTTGGGTGAGTGAGTGAGTGTGTATGAGTGAGTGAGTGAGTGAGTGAGTGAGTGGGTGAGTGAGAGAGTGAATGGGTGGGTGAGTGGATTGGTGAGTTAGTGAGTGGGTCAGTGAGTGAGTGGGTCAGTGAGTGGTTGACTGAGAGAGTGAGTGAGTGAATGGGTGAGTGGGTGGGTGAGTGAGTGAGTGAGTGAGTGGGTGAGTGAATGAGTGAGTGGGTGGGTGAGTGAGTGGAAGGGTGAGTCAGTGGGTGAGAGACTGAGTGGGTGAGTGGGTGAGTGAATGAGTGAGTGGGTGGGTGAGTGAGTGGAAGGGTGAGTCAGTGGGTGATTGACTGAGTGGGTGAGTGGGTGAGAGGGTGAGTGTGTGAGTAAGTGAGTAAATGAGTGGGTGAGTGAGCGAGTTAATGGGTGAGTGGGTGAGTGAGTGATTGAGTGTGGGTGTGAGTGGGTGAGTGAGTGAGTGAGTGGGTGAGTGGGTGAGTGAGTGGGTGAGTGAGTGAGTGAGTGGGTGGGTGGGTGAGTGGGTGAGTGGGTGGGTGGGTGAGTGGGTGAGAGTGTGGGTGAGTGAGTAAGTGAGTAAATGAGATGGTGAGTGGGTGGGTGGGTGAGTGGGTGGGTGGGTGAGAGGTTGAGTGGGTGAGTGCGTTTGTGGGTGAGCGGGTGAGTGTGCGGGTGAGTGAGTGAGTGGGTGAGTGAGTGACTGGATGAGTGAGTGAGTGAGTCGGTGGGTGAGTGAGTGAGTGGGTGCGTGATTGAGTGAGTAGGTGATTGTGAGTGAGTGGTTGAGTGAGAGCGTGAGAGGGTGGGTGAATGAGTGGGTGGGTGAGTGAGTGGGTGGGTGAGTGAGTGAGTGGGTGAGTGAGTGAGTGAGTGGGTGAGTGGGTGAGTGTGTGAGTGGGTGGGTGAATGGGTGTGTGAGTGTGTGGGTGAGTGAGTGAGTGGGTGAGTGAGTGAGTGAGTGAGTGGGTGAGTGAGTGATTGAGTGATTGAGTGAGTGGTTGTGAGGGTGAGTGTGTGGATGAGTGGGTGAGTGGTGGAGTGGGTGAGTGAGTGAGAGGGTGAGTAGGTGAGTGAGTGAGTGGGTGAGAGGGTGAGTGTGTGAGTGGGTGAGTAAATGGGTGGGTGAGTGTGTGGGTGAGTGAGTGAGTGAGTGGGTGAGTGAGTGAGTGAGTGGGTGAGTGAGTGAGTGGGTGAGTGGGTGAGTGGGTGAGTGGGTGAGTGGGTGAGTGAGTGCGTGAATGGGTGGGAGAGTGGATTGGTGAGTTAGTGAGTGGCTGAGTGAGTGAGTGGATGAGTGAGTGGGTGAGTGAGTGGATGGCTGAGTGGGTGAGTGAGTGAGTGGTTGAGTAAGTGGGTGAGTGAGTGAGTTGGTGGGTGAGTGAGAGCGTGAGAGGGTGGGTGAATGAGTGGGTGGGTGAGTGAGTGGGTGAGTGAGTGAGTGGGTGAGTGAGTGAGTGAGTGGTTGTGTGGGTGAGTGGGTGGGTGAGTGTTGGAGTGGGTGAGTGAGTGAGAGGGTGAGTGAGTGAGTGGGTGAGTGAGTGAGTGAGTGAGTGTGTGGATGGGTGAGTGAGTGAGTGAGTGTTTGTGTGAGTGGGTGAGTGTGTGGGTGAGAGAGTGAGTGAGTGAGTGATTGAGTGGGTGAGTGAGTGACTGATTGAGTGGGTGAGTGGGTGAGTGATTGGGTGTGTGGGTGCATAGGTGAGTGGGTGGGTGAGTGAGTGGATGGGTGAGTGAGTGGATGGGTAAGTGAGTGAGTGAATGAGTGACTGAGTGAGTGAGTCGGTGAGTGGATGTGTTAGTGTGTGAGTGGCTGAGTGAGTGACAGTGTGAGTGGGTGAGTGAGTGAGAGGGTGAGTGAGTGAGTGGGTGAGTGAGTGAGTGAGTGGGTTGGTGAGTGGGTGAGGGAGTGAGTGAGTGAATGAATGAGTGGATGGGTGAGGGTGTGAGTGAGTGAGTTGGTGAGTGAGTGAGTGAGTGGGTGAGTGAGTGGTTGAGTGATTGCGTGAGTGAGTGAGTGAGTGAGTGGGTGAGTGAATGAGTTAGTGGGTGAGTGAGTGATTGAATGGGTGAGTGGGTGGGTGAGTGAGTGAGTGAGTGGGTGAGTGAGTGAGTGAGTGGGTGAGTGGGTGAGTGAGTGAGTGAGTGAGTGTGTGGGTGAGTGGGTGAGTGGGTGGGTGAGTGGGTGGGTGAGTGAGTGGATAGATATGTGAGTGAGTGAGTGAGTGAATGAGTGAGTGGGTGAGTGATTGAGTGAGTGAGTGAGTGAGTGGGTGGGTGAGTGAGTTAGTGAGTGAGTGAGTGGGTGAGTGAGTGGGTGAATGGGTGGGTGAGTGGATTGGTGAGTTAGTGAGTGGGTCAGTGAGTGAGTGGGTCAGTGAGTGGCTGACTGAGTGAGTGAGTGGGTGAATGAATGAGTGAGTGGGTGGGTGAGTGAGTGGATGAGTGAGTGAGTGATGGGTGAGGAGTGGGTGAGAGAGTGGGTGAGTGAGTGGGTGAGTGAGTGGGTGAGTGAGTGAGTGGGTGAGTGGGTGAGTGAGTGAGTGTGTGAGTGGGTGGGTGATTGTGTGGGTGAGTGTGTGAGTGGGTGAGTGGGTGAGTGAGTGAGTGAGTGGGTGAGTGAGTGAGTGATTGGGTGAGTGTGGGTGAGTGAGTGAGTGAGTGAGTGAGTGGGTGAGTGTGGTGAGTGGGTGAGTGGTGAGTGGTGGGTGAGTGAGTGGATGAAAGATAAGTGAGTGAGTGGGGAGTGATGAGTGAGTGAGTGAGAGAGGTGAGGCCTG